>NW_015537936.1:1023539-1045276 GCF_001515605.1 Sinocyclocheilus anshuiensis | reverse complement strand
CACATACACACACACATACACACACACACACTCACACGCGCATCCTAGTCTAATAAACACGGTTTAAGGATCCAGTGCAGAGATCGTTTCATACTCACAAACCCAACAGATGGTCAGTGACTTCAGAGATGAATTTGCACAAAAGCATCAATCACATCTAAAGCTGTTTTACAAATACATAGAAAAATATAATCCTCTGAATGCCCTTTTTACAATTATAGATAGATTATAGATTTATCTGAAAATATCAGTGTAGTTAGTGGTGGAGGATTGAGTGTTTGCTAAAGGGAAGTGAGTGATCTTCTTACAGTAAAATATATAATAGGAGGAAACACTTTCAAAAATACCATGGTACAATGATCATGATTACTATATTCATGTACTATATAGTATACTTCATGGTAAAGTTGCTTTACCATATTCACATACTATAGTATTTACAAAAGTGTACTAGCAACGTTTTTTTTTTTTATAGATTAGCTGTATGACTGCAGTACCATGGTATTCTTAGAAAGTACCCTTAAACACCACAGTGCACCATGGGTTATTTCAAAATACCATAGTATTACCATGTGATACCTTCACTGCACCATATTTGTACTAGTTTTTTGCAAAGAATACCTTGCTAACAATAATAATACAGTGGTATTTTTTTGTAAGAGATTAAAGATATAACATAAAAGGGTCATTTTTTACTTTCACAAATGTTGCCCTTTTCTACATTTATGGTGTAATATTCTGACCAGCGTAACGTAACAGGCGTGACACAACAAAGAAACAAGTTTCTCTCTGAGTTTCTGTCTTAAACTGAGATATTTTGTCTAATACTTGGTTACAAGTTAGTGTAGCCCCGCCTACACTGACACCTCATTGGTCTAAAATCCCACCACATATGTTTGGGATTGGTAAGATTTTTTAATGTTTTTGAATGAAGTCTCTTCTACTCATCAAGGCTGCATTTATTTGATCAAAAATACAGTAAAATTGTTTAACTAAATATTTTTTAATGCATTCTAAAATAGGCCCACTAAAATTATGCTCACAAAGGTTGCATTTATTTGATTAAAAATACAGTAAAAGTAGAAAAATTGCTAAATATGATTACAATTTAAAATAACTGTGTTCTATGTTTATATATTTTAAAATGTAATTTATTTCTGTGATGCGCAGCTGAATTTTCAGCATCATTCCTCCAGTCTTCAGTGTCACATGATCTTCAGAAATCATTCTAATATGCTGATTTGCTGCTCAAGAAACATTTCTGATTATTATCAATGTTGAAAAGTTTTGCTGTTTTTCGTGCCCAAAAAAGAAAAAATGCACTCCCAAAATTGAAATTAATTAAAAATAATATAATTTTTTATAGAGAGAGTTAAATTTCACACCCCAAAAAAGAAAGAGCATTTTTTATTTTTTTAATGTGAAGAAAAATGTTTGTAAAGATTTTTGTGATACATTTTTGCTTTCAGGAGTCTTTGATGAACAGGAAGTTCAAGAGAACATAATTTATTTCTAATATAAATATTTTAAATATCCTTACTGTCAATTTTGTATCAATTTAATGCATCCTTGATGGATAAAAGTATTAATTTCTTTTAATTTAAAACTCTGATTGTCCCCAGTCTCTTACAACAGTAGTGTATCTGTATACTAAACATCTGATAGTTGTGATTGGCTGTGAGTTTTTATACACTAGGCTCAATTTATGCTGTGATTGTGGCAGATGAGCTAGTCACTGGTAACTTGTCGAGTCACGCCTGGTTGGGACACATCTCAGACGTTTTAATGGCAAATAAAGAGCAATTTATGTAAATGAGTGATGTGCTCCAGGATATCGATGGCTGAATCTCCAAAGAGGATGAGACTGTGTAATTATGGATTAGTCTAATTAGTCTCTGAAGCATTGATCGGACAGCAGACAGCGCACACAGGTAACCAGCAGTTAAAGCACAAGCTTCAGTACAGGTCTTTGTAGGGTTTGGAGTAGTTAAACATCAAGTAGTCCATGTAGTAGAAGTCATACGCCCGCTGGCGCTCAGACGCGTTCAACAATGAAAAATAATGCTGCGTGATCTGAGTGGAAGTTCTGGCCGCTTTGGGGTTCCCGTCCTTGAACGAGGGGTACGTCAGGTTCTCCGGTGCCCCGATCTTTCGTAAAAGGAAGTTGGCGTCTTCTTCCAAGGTCTCGACCTTCCCGATGAAGTCGTAGTGAAGATGGCAGGGGCTGCAAAGCTGGTTGGCCGCTTCCCAATGGATGTCCATTCCCACGGGACGATGCACGTCCAAAAGATAGTGGATGAACTCTCGAAACGTCACGCCGCTTCCCGTCTTCAAAGCTGTCTGCGATGCGTTCACTCTGTATTTGGAGATGATGGGCTTTCCGAAGACGGGATGGTAGTAGGAATTGGGGCTCTCGAATTTGTCCCTAAACGCAGAAACCAGTCTCTCCATTGGCTCTCGGACGAACAGGACTTTGGTGTACGTCTCCAAACGCTTAGTGATCCCCTGCCGGTCGAAGCTGTCCAGGCGTTTCAGGTGATTGTTGTAATGAACGGCCGCGTGATTGATCTCCCACGTCGAGTTGGCGACGCCGGCTAAAACCATCAGGACTCTCTTCCAGTTGGAGCATCCGGCTTTAGGCACCTCGCAGTACAGCAGTTTATGTCTGTCCTCCACGTAAATCCGCGAGACGTGATGCGGCATTATCGTCCGTGAAATATTACTCCGATATTTCCCGCAGACTTCGCGTACGATCCGCCGGCGGGACTCCTGGACGTCAGAGAGACGGCGTGAGCTCGGCAGGGAAGAGTTTGTGTGGGGTCGCAGCACCGGGCTGGTCTTTAATAGTTTCCGGTGACGCTTGGTGACCCGTTGAGAGCCCAGGTCATGCTCTCGGGACCCTGGCGTGGCGGCCTGTCGTTTCCACTGGGAGTCTGGCAGCTGCATCGGTGAGATGGGGTCGACGTCGCTCTCCTCTGAATGCTGGTTGAGTTGAGCCGAGACGCTGCCCACGACCTCACTGAACTGAGAGCACTGCTCCTTCAAACACACACACACACACACACACAGAACAAACCCATGAAGCATGCTGACATTATAAGAGGAATATGTTTAATTCTATTGCACCAGAAAAGAAGAAAAAATATTTTGAAATTAATTATTTTTAAACTATTTTTGAAATTAATTTGAATAATTTTAAATAAATGTATATTGACATTATAAGAGAGGACTAGGTACATTGTTTTACTTCTCTCTCACTCTCAATTTCAAATATGAAGTAATTAATTAATACGTCTACATAGTATTTATTGTACTGAATTCAATTCACGTTCAATTAAAACAAAATCATTGCGTTCAGATAGGATGATTTTAATTACTATTACAATAATGAGAAACTAAAATAATAATTAAATCATTACATTTATATAGCGCTTTTCTAGGCACTCAAAGGGCTTTACATTGTCAGGGGGGATCTCCTCATCCACCAGCAGTGTGCAGCATCCACCTGGATGATGCGACGGCAGCCATAGTGCGCCAGAATGCCCACCACACACCAGCTTATTGGTGGAGAGGAGACAGAGTGATGAAGCCAATCAGTAGATATGGGGATTGTTAGAAGGCCATGATGATCAGAGAGGTCAATGGGCAAATTTGGCCAGGAGGCCGAGGTCACACCTCTACTCTTTTCAAAAGACATCCTGGGATTTTTAATGACCACAGAGAGTCAGGACCTCGGTTTAACGTCTCATCCGAAGGACGGAGCTTGTTGACAGTATAGTGTCCCCATCACTATACTGGGGCACTAGGACCCACACAGACTGCAGGGTGAGCACCCCCTGCTGGCCTCCCTAGCATCTCTTCCAGCAGCAACCTAGTTTTCCCAGGAGGTCTCCCATCCAGGTACTGACCAGCTTCAACCCTGCTTAGCTTCAGTGGGTAACCAGTCTTGGACTACAGGGTAATACGGCTGCCAGCCATAAAAAGATGGATGTATTAAAGTAAAGAGGATTTGAGAAAATGCATATATATAAAATCAAATGGATTTTAATAAAACTGACAATATTCTTTTAATCAGAAAGGGCACTTTATTGACTGATGCACATAATATAAGTGTAATAAAAAAATAAAAAATAAACAACAATCCTAAAAGCAAGGAAGTTTTTTTTAAAAGAAAATATAATGGAATATATATATATATATATATATATATACATATATATCTTCCTTTAATTAGAGGAAAGGGCACATTATCAACTGAAGCCTTATTGATGAAAAATAAATGCAAAAATAAAATAAAAATAAAATCGTAAAAGCAACATTTTAATTAGATATATAATGCATCAGCTGAAAGAGTGATAATGTTAATATTTATTAATATATAATGCATAATTATGCATAGCCAAGAGGAATTTTTTTTTAAAAGAGAATATAATGATATATATATATATATATATATATATATACATATATATCTTCCTTTAATTAGAGGAAAGGGCACATTATCAACTGAAGCCTTATTGATGAAAAATAAATGCAAAAATAAAATAAAAATAAAATCGTAAAAGCAACATTTTAATTAGATATATAATGCATCAGCTGAAAGAGTGATAATGTTAATATTTATTAATATATAATGCATAATTATGCATAGCCTATATATAATTTCAAAAGGTCTGGCTGATCTATCAGTCTATTTTGTAGCCACCAGATGATGCCATTCACCCGTTTGTGATCTTCCTGTGCTCCGCGGATGAATGCGTCTCATTACAGCTCCTCTGTGTTCTGTGACTCACTCTGAATTTCTCTAATCTGCTAATTGACGAGGATTTTTGCTTAATTCTCAACGACACCTGATTTCCAAAAACACGTCGCCTGTGGCAAATATCAATTTAACTTCTCATTTGAATTCATTAAGGTGCAATAAAATCAATGAATTGAATAATCATAAATCCAGTAATAACGAGGTGATTCGTTCGTTATGAAGTCAGGGTTCATTTGATTAGTGACGGCAGGTTACAGCCCAGCAATCTGCCCCTTCCCTCGGGATAATATGAGGGCATGAGAGAAGAATATGTTTAATAGAGTCAGATGTGTTTCCGAAGATCCCCAAATAGTGAAGAATACAAACAGTTTATGGACAAAGAAGAACATCTGCATGATCTCACCTGTCTGGACTGAGTGGTCCCTCTGAACTTCACACCTGAAAGACAGACAGACAGACAGACAGAGAGACAGAGAGACAGATTAGCTGTGCTTGAGAAGAGAATAAAGAGCAAAAATAAAGATATGCATAATGCATTCAGCATATTAAACTGGGATAAAAAATGCCATTTTAAAAATGCATCTCAAGACCAAGCAGAATACAAAAACACGTCTTGTGTGAACAGCCCCAAGTGTGTGTGTGTGTGTGCACAACAGACATAAAGGCCACACGCTACATATTTCTGATTCCATTTAAACAATCTCAAGCATTTCAAAGCGCTTATTCTGTAATTACGGAGTGAATGAGAAACATTCAGTAATTACAGTTTTCCATGTGTAACCATGTGACCTTGCTTCAAACGTGTAATCGAGAAGCACTCATATGCACGTGCACACACACACACACACACACACACACACACACCACACACACACACACACACACACACACACACACACACACACACACACACACACACACACACACAAATTATATGGCATACAATACTGTTTAGAGACAGACACCTATTCTGTGTCTAAAAATGACAACCTAAAGAACACAAAAATTATAATATTATTTTATATAATAAATACAAATATTATTTTTACGCCTTTGAACATTGTATTAATGTCCCCCCATGGATCAAAAAATGGGAAATATTTTGCAAGTATTTTAACTTCATAATATCCTTCAACTAAAAGAAACCCATCCAGTGTTGTAGTGCTGAATTAAAGTAACAGTTCCCCCCAAAATGAAAATTTGCTGAAGATTTACTCAACCTTAGGCCATCCGAGACGTAGATGAGTTTGTTTCTTCATCAGATTTGGAGAAATGTAGCATTCCATAACCAAGCTCTCTGCAGTGAATGGGTGCCGTCAGAATGAGAGTCCAAACAGCTGATAAAAACATCACAATAATCCACAAGTAATCCACAGCACTCCAGTCCATCTGTTAACATCTTGAGAAGCCAAAAGTGGTGTGTTTGCATAAATCAAATCTATAATTTTATCTTCAAATCAGAACTTCCAGCTTAAATATGAGTCCATAATCCATAATATTGATTCTTCAAGTAAAAAAGTGGTCTGGTCTGAATCAGGAGAGAAATCTGCACAGATCAAGCACTGTTTACAAGCCAAAACAGCTCTAAACAAATATGTGGCTGGATTTTGATGTGAGAGACAACAGGAGATGGACTTTTTCACTGGAGGAATTGTTATTATGGATTATGGACTCATATTTTAATTAAAAACATCTTAAAGATGGATTTGTTTCAGCTTTTGGCTTCTCAAGAATGGACTGGAGTGGTGTGGATTACTTGTGGATTATTGTGATGTTTTTATCAGCTGTTTGGACTCTCATTCTGACGGCACCCATTCACTGCAGAGGATCCACTGGTGAGCAAGTGATGCAATGCTACATTTCTCAAAATTTGTTCTGGTGAGTACATTTTTAGCAAATTTTAGTTTTTAGGTGAACTATTCCTTTAAGTGGCATGCATGTTGTGAATTTATCAAGACCAGCACAAGCAAAACCATACAGCCTTCACATATTCATATCTGAATGCATGAAATGTGAGACGTGCAAAAAACACAGACCTACAGCATATGGATGTACACGCACACATACACCTTGATAATAAAACCACATGTTCACATGGTCAAAAATAGTGTAAAACAGCACACAGTTCTGTATGGTTTCTTGTTTACAACTGAGAGACTACAATCATCACTGTCACCCGTCTTGCATCAGGGTTATGAATATTCATGATAAAAACGTTTGTTTACTTCTTCATTAGTTCAACTGTTAGCACGTATTCCAGAGGAGCGTGACTTCTGCTTCTTAGTTCTCGAATGTTTTGACATGAGATGTGAGTGTTGTGGTGCGGACAGAGAGCAGAGACTTCTGGGATTTTGCCTGAAGCGTTGATGTTCTCTCTCACTCCGAGATCACTGTAATACTGCTTCATCACAAGCATAAAACACATGCAAACAGCTAAATATGCAACTGCACGTCAGAAAGAATTCACTGCATATTAAAAGTGCTAGTATTATCAGCAGTCAGAATAAAAGAAATTAAATTTGAGGAATTTTATTAGAAATAAGACAATCAAAAATACACTACAGGTCAGAAGTTGGGATTAAGATTTTTAATGAAGTCTCACCAAGGTTGCAATTATTTGATGAAAATAAAAAGTGAAATATTATTACAATTTAAAATAAGTGTTTTCTATGTGAATATATGTTAAAATGTCATTTATTTCCGTGATCACAGCATCATTACTCAAGTCTTCAGTGTCACATGATCCTTCAGAAATCACTCTAATATGCTGATTTGCTGCTCAAGAAACATTTCTGATTATTATCAATGTTGAAAACAGTTGTGCTGCTTCAAATTTTTGTGGAAATCTTGATACATTTTATTTTTCAGGATGCTTTGATGAATAGAAAGTTCAAAAGAACAACATTTATTTGAAATCGAAAATGTTTATAAATACCTTTACTGTCACTTTTGATTAATGCATCCTTTTTGAATAAAAGTATTAATTTCTTAAAAAAAAAAAGATCATACTGACCCCAAACCTTTGATAGAAGCAGCACAACTGTTTTCTACATTGATAATAATTAGAACTGTTTCTTGAGTAGCAAATCAGCATATTAGAATGATTTCTGGCCGCTTCCTCTATTTCTTTGTGTGTTCTTCTGCTTTGCAGCTGACAGGTGATGTTTGCTTACAGATGTTGCAATTTCCTGTAAGGTTTTATAAAAAAAAAAAAAAAAATGCTGTTCTTTTTTTAACTTTCTATTCATCAAAGAATCTTGAAAAAATCGGGCAAATCAGCATATTATGACACTGAAGACTGGAGTAATGATGCTGAAAATTCAGCTTTATATCACTGCAATAAATTACATTTTAACATATATTCACATAGAAAACAGTTATTTTAAATTGTAATAATATTTTGCAATTTTTCTATTTTTACTGTATTTTTTATCAAATAAATGCAACCTTTGTGAGCATAATTTTAGTGGGCCTATTTTAGAATACATTAAAAAAATATTTAGTAAATCAATGATGGGAGTTTGGAATGGAAAACATGGATTTGGAATTTGTGCTCAAAGCACAACTACAAAATTCATACAACTTACAAGCCCAGAGGTAGAAGTTAAGTTGATTTCAGATTTGAACATTTGTGAACTCGTTTCTAATAAGGCACGATCACACAACAGAAGCACAGGTTGTTTGCGTGCGAACGCTCCAGCTATACGTTGCGACTAGGTTCTGTAAACAAATGTTCCTGTCAGAAGTGAGCCATGGGCTAAATAAATTACACCACGCTGCAAACATACACTGAGCTGTTAATTGGCAAGCAGTTGATTAAAATGCAAAAGAGCTCTTGACCTATCGTGACTCCCTCGCACGCACGCTGCGGCAGGAGATCTTCAGAGACGCTCCTCAAACGACTGCAGACGCGCTGAAACAACAGAGAGAGTGGCTGCAGACACCTGAGACGCGCTGAGAGGGAGGGCTGAGAAAACATCTTGTCATTCCCCATGCATGCTGGGAAGGATGATGTGCTTGATTTACACTGGAGATCTTCATATCTTCTGACTGAAGGGCAGAGATTTTAACCTCGTATCAGAGCGTTCCTGCAGCTGATGCACATTATGTTAAAGCAGTCAGCTGTGATCACTGCCTAATAACATCAAGTCATCCGCTTCTGACTTCAAAAGAAAACTACATTCGGTACATTTTCCGAAGGTGTTTGCATGCGCAAAACTCATCGCTGCATGATGTGGGTGGTTGCCAGTGATTTCTTTTTAGCTTTACTACTTACTTTTCCCTTTTTTGAAAGTCTGAATATCGTAAATCTGAGCACTTGCAATGCAACAGCACAACTTTCTTAACAAGATGCACAATTTAAGGTAATTAAAGTGAGTTAGGGGTTTGTTCTAAACCCACAAACTAACTATGAGCAATATTAACAGTGATGCTTAGCTTAGCAAAGAGACACAATTAATGAATGCATAAATTGACAACAATCACCTGTTTTTAGGAATGTATCGATGCACCCCGAGCCAGTTGAAAATCAATAAAAATATGTGACGATATATGTCGCTTGAGATGTTAAACAAATCACGATACAGTTGGGGGTGGGAGTTTATATGAATGTATCTCTGAAGGGAACTGACCATCTTCAGAAAAGTTGAAGAGGTATTTTCTTTTCATCTTGCCTCTGTATAATGCATATTAAAGTAGTATTTATAAGCGCAACACTGCTTTGTTTACAGAGGTAACCAAGAAAACGTCCCAGGTTACGTATGTAACCATGGTTCCCCGAGGGGCAAGAGAACAGAGGGGCCTGGAGTGGCTCGCAAATCTAGGTCATAGAACCTGACGAACGTGAGGGGCGTAGACCATCCTGCAGCGTTGCAGATGTCCTGCATAGGAACTCCTGCCAGAAAGGCCTTGGAGGCCGCCACACTTCTTGTTGAGTGAGCCTTGACCCCCAATGGTGAGGGGAGATCAGAGGACTCATAGGCAACAGTAATGGAATTCACTATCCACCGGCTGAGGGTCTGCTTGGAAGCAGGACTGTTCCATAAGCGCCACCTGCTGTCAGAGAGTGAATTTGCGTTTTCATTCAGGCCATCTGCTGTTTTTGTTTCGTTTAAAAATGTTTTATGAAGTATACAAAAACTTTAGGTTTAGTTGAACATATTTATGTTAAAATACTAATATACAAACATAACTTAAAGTGCAGAGATGAGCGGTGATGTGAGCTTGGTGCAGCCTGCAGACTATCAGCAAACCTATTTGAAACGCACTTCACCTATAAATTATGAGTGTCTCATATCCACGCAGCTACAGTTTCAAAGAAGTTTCCCTGACGCAGGTTGACACCTGTCATCTGACAGGTCAGGATCAGACCGATTGATTCGCTGTCAAAGGCAGATCAACAAACCCGACTTAAACACAGCGAGCCGGCGACTGGAGGAGCGGAGCTGAATTCAGAGCTGCAGCTGCTGTCGGCTGTCAGATCCAAGATCTCGGGGCAAAATCATCCAGAGCCTGCATGATATCACAGCAGCGCTTCCCTCTCCAGCACCACAGGCTCTTCCATTCATTTCATTCAGGCCGCACACACACACACACACACACACACACACACACACACACACACACACACACACACACATGCGTGAGTCTGAGTGTGCTGCAGGCTCTGTGTTTCCGGCAGAATTTCTAATCTTTTTTTGTGTTAGCTGCCCTCTGGTTATGCTGGGCTTCATGCCCACACTGTCTCTCTGCCTGTGCCTGTATGCGCTGCAGGCCTGTATCATTACCAGTGCCACTGAAAGGGCCTTTATATTCCAATTCAACTCCTGGATTAGCAATGAAATTGAATATAGACAACAACATCCTGTAACAAACAGGATGCAGAATTTGAATTTTGAATTTCGATGCAAGTGTAAATCTAAATAATAAATTTATCCCCGTAAATAATTATTTATCCCTGTTAAGTGAATTGTAATATGTGTGAAACACACGTTTTTGTCCCAAAATATTAAACACTGCATAGGAAAGTTATTTGCATAAAAATTTGTTCATTTTGCTTAATTCTTTTAATAAAATAATGGAAACAAAAATACATATATTATATAATATAATATAATATGCAAAATATTTTATTTAATAGTATACATAGCAATATTTGATATTCATAATAATATTTTTTATAATATTTAATATTATTTTATTAAATATTTAATATTGCTTACAGATATTTTAGATAATATTCTTAAGCAATATGTACTACTTTATTAAAAAAATCTATATTTAACATTTTGTATATATTATTTTTTGTATATATTTTAACTATGTTAACAAACAATTAAATATTGTTTAAAACTAGTACATATACGTGTGTGTGTGTGTGTGTGTATGCACTTGTTTATGCCCCCACAAGGATAGCAAAACCTGAAATTTTTGACATTGTGGGGACCAGCCTGCGGTCCCCACGAGGGAAAAATTGATTAAAATAGTAAATGATGTTTATCTGAAAGTGTAGCAATGCAAACAGGTTTTCTGTAAGGGGTAGGTTTAAGGTTAGGGTTGGGTTAAGAGATAGAAAATATTGTTTGGTCAGTATAAAAGTAATAGAAGTCTATGAAAAGACCCCTCAATTCACAGAAACAAACGTGTGTGTGTGTGTGTGTGTGTGTGTGTGTGTGTGGGGGTAAAAAAATAGCACAAGGCTGACTTCCAGCAAGAAAGCGAGTAATGACAGTGTGCTTGATCAATAGTGACGGGCCGACTGCTGCACACTCTCGCTGTCTGAGCGGCTCTGATCACTCAGGGCTGTGTAACCTTTAGAATAATCGCACCCTCTCATTCTGTCACTCCTATCCTTTGTTCCAAACCCTAGTGAGCTGCTTCAGTGTCTGCTGTCTGCATAGGCTACTAACACAGCGCACCGTCACTGAAGCCTGTGTGACTCGCTTAGAACACTCTACATAGCCAACAACTGACAATAGTTTGACGTCAATATGTTGTTAAGCGAACAATGCAATACTCAAATCATGTTGCTGAGTGAGAGATGCAATACTCTAATCAAGAAAGTACTTTTAAAATAATTATTAAGATTCAACTATTTTATAGAGTTTGAATTTTGCTGAACAAATGATGTGATACTCTAATCATAAAAAATATTTTATTGCTACTTTTCTGTATTGAATGTATCCATAACAAATATATATATATATATAAAGCAACATTTGCTATTTGTAATAAAATCAAATATTATTTGTATATTTATTATTTAATATTACATATATTTACAAAATATTTAATATTGCTTAAAATATTATATATATAACACTACTGTTCAAAAGTTTGGGAAACCTCTTTTGCTGATTTATTTGATGAAAACGCAGTAAGAACTGTAATATTATGAAATATTATTACAATTTAAAATGATTTTCTATGTGAATATCTGTTAAAATGTAATTTATTTCTGTGATCAAAGTTGAATTTTCAGCATCATTACTCCAGTCTTCAGTGTCACGTGATCCTTCAGAAATCATTCTAATATGATGATTTGCTGCTCAAGAAACATTTCTTATTATCAATTGATTATTATCAATGTTGAAAATTCATTAAGATGAATAGAAAGTTCAAAAGAACAGCATTTATTTGAAATTGAAATCTTCTGTAACATTATAAATGTCTTCACTGTCACTTTTGATCGATTTAATGCATCCTTGCTGATATTAATTAATTTTTAAAAAATCTCACTGACCCCAAACCTTTGAACAGCACTATAAACATTATGCATATACATTCCTTTTAATTTAGAATATCACTTAAGATGGCATAAGCAAAATAAGTTCCAGTTCAAAAGCAAAATACACGAAAGCATCAGTATAAATGTATTCATAAATAAATCATTCCTCTTTTAAATTTGATGTTTTATTCTTATGCGCAAACAAGTCCCATTCCTCTTCCATCTATAACCCTGTGTGCTTCTCATCTCACACAGCCTGTTGTTTTTCCATTTCCTATTTTCAAACCAGAATTTTTAGAACTTCTGTGAATCAGCTGAATTTCCCTCTGCATGTCTGGACGACGCTTTTCACCACGGGGGTCACACAAATTCATCTGAAGGTCCTCGAGAAAAGACGAGGAAGCAACCGGTGTGACGCTGCAGAATCGTCCAGACTCTTTTGTATCTGAATCTTTCTCTAAATCTCAGTCATGTTTACTTTAACATCTGTGCTCGTCAAGGGCTTTATCATCTGTGATCGTCAAGACGTTTTAATGAGAGGTTTCCCATAGCAACAAGCGAGCTGTGAGACGAAGATATGATGTGCCGCTCTGCGCAGAGATGAAGAGAACAGTAATAATAGAAACAGAAAGTCAAACTGCTGACAGACAGGAAAGCAACACGCTGATCACTTCATACGATCTGTTACATTGTCAGGAAGTGTCAGAGTGACAAAAGCTAAATCAAAACACTCTGACGCCTCTGTCTAAGCCTTTATTTGCTTCCACAAATAACTTCATTAACAAGTTCTTCAGAAAAACAAACAAACTCTGTTTGTATCATACACCCACAGGCCCATTAATACGGCTCAAACGCCACTTTATCAACACCAAATCAGAAATATGTTGGATATATGACATGATGACATGATCATCAATATTATTTTTTTTCCACCCACAGTTTAGATTTTTTTCGTCAACGTATTCACCAAGTTTCACATATATTCTGCTTCAAGTGTCATGCATACAAATTTATAAAACATTTGCATGTTATTATATTATTTTATATGCTAAGTAAATTTATTTAGAAATGTAATAGTAATATATAATAATTATTTATATATTTCATTTATATTTATTTAAATATAATTGTCCTTAAAAACATTATATTATTAAGCTTTTTATATATAATGATCAACATAACAAATAATTATTATTTATATATTTAATTAATATTTATTTATATATTATAATTTTCTTAAAAGCACCCATCTATCTATCTATCTATCTATCTAATCTATCTATCTATCTATCTATCTATCTATCTATCCTGTCATTTCTGAAAGAAATCTTGTTAGTAACTTGTGGTTGATCACAATCAAAACGAAGCTATTATATGACTTCAGAAGTCATACTTTGACTCCATCTGAATACTAAAATCACTTAAATTTCTCTCGCCCAACCTGAACCTGAAGATTTATTCAGATTGTCACACTTGACAAGAGAAAAAAATCCATGAAGTTGAGATGCCTGTGTGTGTGTGAGAGTTGCAGGGGAAAGTATGTGTGTTTGTGTGTTTAGCTGTCTGGCAAAGCCAGTGATACGTGAATGCTTACAGAGCCTTTGGGGGGAAAAACAGACACCGATTCATAGAGAGAGAGACAGAAAGAAGAGAGAGACAGCAACAGGTACTGCAAAGCACGAAAGTCTTGTTTTCCAGGCACAAGGGTCTGTAAAAGTGAAGGAGAAGGCGGCGTGTGTGTGTGTGTGTGTGTGATACCTCGGGGCTCATGCCCTTTCTGGCCATCTGTGCTGACTGAGCTTCTCTTCACAGCACACACACACACACACACACACACACACACACACACACACATTTATGTCAATGAAGATTTATGTCACTTGAAATGGAAATTATTTGTGATTTCAGTCTGATCACATTCTAGTCAAAATCACCTTTGACCTTTAGAAACACTGAGGCTTCCACATGGAAACTGATGGTATATTCAAGACTCATCACTGCTGATATTCACCTTCAAATACTGACCGCTTTGACCCATTCTAGTTTAAAGTCAACATGAAATGGTCTTCACAGCTAATTTTACTTCTAGGACATAAAGAAAACAAAATATTAAACTGGAAAAATGTAGCTAACCTCCTGTACGTTTGTGATTTGATATTTGTAGGATATTTGTGCAGATTTATATTCTTTTTCTATTCTTTTGACATGTTTTTTTTTTAAATGATAACACTAGCATTCCTTATTCTTGTTCTATTCTATCTACTTGTTTTCTTTTTATTTATTAAAAACAAACAAACAAACAAAAAACTTACGTATACTGTTAGGCTAACAAAGACTTGTCACAGCACTTACATATTGCTCTTTTGTTAGTTTTGATTGCTTCTATTGTCATCATTTGTAAGTCGCTTTGGATAAAAGCATCTGCTAAATGACTAAATGTAAATGTAATGTAAATGAATAAGACTAGTGTTTATACCAAGTGTTATACAGTTCACCTATGAAAATTTGCTGAAAATGTACTCACCCTCAGGCCATCCAAGATTAGTAGATGAGTTTGTTTCTTCAGATTTGGAGAAATGTAGCATTGCATCACTGTCTCAGCAATGGATGCTCTGCAGTGAATGGGTGCCGTCAGAATGAGAGTCCAAACAGCTGATAAAAACATCACAATAATCCACAAGTAATCAACAGCACTCCAGTCCATCAGTTAACATCTTGAGAACATCTTCCTATATCCATAATATTGTTTTCTCCAGTAATTGCACTGACAGCACCCATTCACTGCAGAGGATCCATTAGCGAGCAAGGGATGGAATGCTGAATTTCTCCAAATCTGATGAAGAAACAAACTCATCTACAGCTTGGATGGCCTGAGAGTGAGGATATTTTCAACAAATTTTCATTGTGATGAACTATTACTTTAAGAAATTAAATAGAGCCTTGGTAAGATTTTTTTTTAATGGTTTTGAAAAAAGTCTGTTCTGCTTAAAAATACAGAAAAACTGTTAGATATTTTTACAATTTAAAATAACTGTTTTGTATTTAAATATATTTTAAAATATAATTTCTCCTATGATGCAAACCTGATTTTTCAGCATCATTGCTATTGTCTTCAGTGTCACATGATCCTTCAGAAATCATTCTAATATGCTGGTGAAACTTACAGTGTTGAAAACAGCTGTGCTGCTTCATATTTTTTTAAATATTTTTTTTATAGATTTTTAATGTTGACTTTAAAGACAGAATGATCCACAGACCAGTCCTTTGTGTGTGTGTGTGTGTGTGTGTGCGGAGGTGATTCTGCTGAAAGACTCCTGGGCAGTGTGTATAGAGGAGTATCTGTGCCTCAGCGCTGACAGGTTTGATGGTGCGTGAAAATCAGGTCTCACGGAGGCTGTTGAGCTGTGCGAGAGAAAGAGATGCTGTCAGAGAGAGCAGGCCTGATGTCAGGAGGAGTCTGTCATTCAGGATGAGGTTGGCGGAGTGGCTGTTGTTTTGTGTTTCTGATA
The DNA here is from genome assembly GCF_001515605.1 of Sinocyclocheilus anshuiensis. Classification (NCBI taxonomy): domain Eukaryota; kingdom Metazoa; phylum Chordata; class Actinopteri; order Cypriniformes; family Cyprinidae; genus Sinocyclocheilus; species Sinocyclocheilus anshuiensis. The sequence goes on along the minus strand of NW_015537936.1, from coordinate 1,029,279 downwards.
AAGAGAGTGAATCACAGCTAAAGACAAAGCCAGTCAATCTGCCTAAAAGGCTCTGATTTACAAAGCCAAATTCAGCTGTGTCAAACTTTACTCAATACTATTTGTAGGCAGATTAAGATGTACAGACCTGAGGAGCATTAGCTATTTCATCTATCAAGTCATGTGTCTGCATTTTCATTTGGCTGTTTGTATAAGGTCAAAACTTTCAATCTGATATTATTACAAAGTTCAGAAACATAGACATGAAAGTGTCTCTTTAAACATTTATTTCATTAATATTATCTGAGTACAGTTTTGTAAAAATACACTTTTAAGATTTGAAATGCACAAGTGCACATTCAGTACAATTAAGCACACTTCTTTTTCACAAGGATATACATGTTACATAAGCTTTAATATTTTTAATATTTGTAATTTTATACAGCTTTATTAAAATCGGAGCTAGTGTATTTGTCATTGTTACAGCCTAAAAGTTGCCATGTTATTCTTATAAGCATATTATACTTTTATTATAGCATCACCAAACCTACAGCAGTAGTGTTAATGGTGTTTGTCTGTAGGTTGTAACTCTAGGCTCATTGGATCTTTAACAGGGTCAACACACACAGCACACGAGCGCGACAGGCTAAGACACGTGCCAATTAACCTTAATTACTAATAGACCCTGGTAAACTTCATTTTCTGTCTGTCTTGATTACCTCAGAGGCGTCGCTGCATTCTAGTGAAATGAGACGGGCCCCCTGCGCTCTCCTGTGATTCACTAACATGATCCGACCTGCTTGGGAACACCGAGCGGGACGTTTGGAGAATGAATTGAGTCTGAGGGCTGGGAAAGGCGTTGAGACAGTGTTTGATGGTGCGTAATTGGCATTCAGTGGCTCTGGATAGTTTCTCTGTGTGTGATGATTCTCTGACTGTGTCATAATGAGGGATATTATTTCTGTCTGTGATCCTCACGGGCAAACCACCCTCCCTCACTGTTCTCAGATCAGTGCCAGCACAAACACTGCCACTGGCTGTGTGCAGAATAGAGTACTAGTTTACTGCTCACTGACTAGTGTGCAGTATTCACAGTAAAAAGTGGTAGTAGTATCATAGTAGTAGTATCATCAATTAGGACTAAAACTACAATTAAAAGAAAAAAAATCATTACTTTAAATAAACACGAAATAACGAAATAAATAAATGAAAATATAAAAATAAAATTAGATTTCTGCTAGTTCCCAGGACAATCTGTCTTATTTCCATTTAGTTTAGGTTCTAAAATAGCTAAAACGAAATAAACTGAAATAAAAACAGAAAATATAAAAGTAATATCTAATTCGATATCAATGATATTAAAATGACACTGGGCAAATGCATACTGAGCATTTGCATACTGTGAAAGTTATTAAATACAGCAGAAATATTACAAGCAGTATGGTAGTGTGCAATTCCAAACGTAGCCATTCTCATTCATCAGCTTTTTGACTGTGTTTTTGATATTCATGAAATCTTAAGCTTAATGGTTTAGAAGACTATGACATATATGCTGCTTTCAAGACATACTGGGAAGTTCATCCGTACAAGTTCAGAAGATTAGGATGTGATGGGCTTTCAAGTGATTTGGGTCAGAATAAATGACTCGCTGGGCAATTTCATATATTTATATTCTCCAAAAACAACAACAACAAAAAAAAAAAACATTTGGGCACTTAGAAGCACAAAATGAAGAGCAAAGGATGTGAGTCTTTTATGTTTTATGTATTTCATCATTCTCACAATGTAGTTTGGTTACACAAGCATGATGTTGTAAATACAGACCTGCCGACATGACATGAAGGAAACAATATGCATGGAGCAAAATCTGCAACACGCTGCATACTAAGCGCCTACTTATATAGCAATGGGACTAGAAATGATGGCTCGAGTCAAGGTTCTGTATATTGTGATTACATGCATGAAGAACGTACAGGCCTATAGCAGACTGTACAGACGAGCAGCGTCTCCGCATGACCTTCCAGCAAGTGGGCAGGAGGAAAAGGTCAGCTGTGTATTCTCAGAGCTTCAGAAGAGCGTGCGATCACTGTAGCGGAGGGGATGAGTGCACGACAAACGCATCCAATTAACAATAAAGATCAAGAGGTTATAGACACTAAGCATACTAACCGCCTGAGGTGTGTCTCGATTTATGCTCCGTTCACAAATGATGAAGTTTATTCGTTGGGAGGTTTTTTGGAGCTGCATTACAGTAGTATTAGTTTAGTTTCATTAAAATACTATTGGCCTGGAGTTTATATTAGCATTTTGAATGTTTTCATAGTAATTACAGTTAAAGATTTAGTAATTTTGTTTTTATTTGTATTAATTTTATTTTTATTTTTAAAGCGTAGTTTATTATTATTATTATTATTATTATTATTATTATTATTATTATATTTTAGTACATCGTTCAACTAAATGAAAATGAGAAATTTTGCAATGGCAAGTTCCTGATATAAAATGTTATATACTTGGTCCCACTTTATATTAAGTGGCCCTAATACCTAAAAGTGTTGTTACCAATGTCCTGTTACACATTGGTATTTACACATACCATTCAGTGGGTTGTTACATATGTGTAGTTACACAAACATTATAGCTGTAGATACGATGTACCAATGTGTACTTACACTGTGGTTACATACTATGTACACATCTAGTTACTATGTAAGTACACAGGTATTAGGGGCACTTAATATAAAGTGGGACCTAAAAAGTATTATTTTGCCCTTCCAGAAATTAAGGCCTTAAAAGATCTTAAATTGGAGCAGAAAGTCAATTGAAGGCAATAAATGTTGCATGCATTGCAAAATATGAATATCTTTGTCAGTATTTTTGTCTTTCCAATAAAATTCCAAAATTTATCTTAAATCAAGATACATATATTTGAGATACAAAATGAAGATATGAAGTCTTGTTTTTTTTCTGAGAATTTCAACAAAAAGGAAAGAGTTATCTTAAAAAAAGAGAATCTGTCAATGGGGTATGAAAATTGGTTTTCCCTTTTAATTAAATTGATTTGACTGAGTAGATATTTGTCCTTTTTTATTTAATCATAAATTCACTTCTTTTTGATAAATTCCTTAGAAAACAAGACTTCTCATCATGTGCAATTTTTGTATCTTGATTTAAGAATAAATAAGCTATTTTTGTGTTTGTAAAATTAATTATAAAGCAATAGAGATCTGTTGGAAGTTGTATTTTCAAACTCTGAAGTGCTGCTAAATACAACTCTTTGTGTGTTCCTTCGACATTTATATTTAGAGAACATATTGACAGATTGTGTTCCCCTCGATTTACTCCTAAATGTTCTTTAAATTATCCTCAAAAGGTCTTAAATGTATCTTCATAAAATTGGCAGAAACCCTGCCATAACAAAACAATACATAGAGCACTGGGATGACATAACCTATAAATTAGCATCACCCTGTTTCCATCAAAAAAAAGCCAATAGGATTTTTCCTATTATAAAGCCATTGGCTTTTGAATTATTGAATAAAAGTTTATGATTCCTACTGTACATGTTTTGTTGATCAAGATAATCTTCAGAAATGAACAACTCTGAAGCATAAATACAGTCGCCCGAAGTAAAAGGCTAAATCCTTGCAAAAATGCTCATTTTTGATGAGATGAGAAATAACATTAACATTGAATAAATAACATTCATCTTTAATTAACACATAAGCAAAATTAAAATACCCTTGCACTGTCAAACCAGTGGCGTTCTCTCATTTCAAGGTGTCGTCTGTGCAGAAATCACTCTAGAGGTGTCGACACGTCTCTCATAATTACACCGTCACCTCAGTCCTTCCCACTGCCACATATAGAGAATTCAGAGCTCTTTTGGGCTTCAGAGATGAGCTGAATGTGTCTGGGTTTCTACAGGATGTCGATGTGCCAGTGCTGCTGACATTTCAGTGCCCCGTGCTGGCGGATCGTCAGCTTTGGACCGGATCTCCCAGCATCCACCTGAATGGCTGTTAAGGCTTTGAATAGGTGGGAGACAAATGCCACACTCACAAAACCTCCAGCGCTCTTTCATGGGCGGCTCAAAGCCTCTTCAAATATTCATAACGGCTCCATCAATAAAGCAACCCTCACTTGTGGTTTAACCCATGATGGAGCAGGACATAAACCACCTATCTGTCCATCCATAAAATGTATTAGGTGCTGCCTATCCATAAAATATGTTATCCACATTCATTTTATAGCTCTAGTCCCTTACTGTATAGCACTTGACTTGTTTCTGTTTTTATTCTTCTGTAGGAATTTTATGACTCAAAGTTTCCTTAAAATGACTTAGAGAAAACGGACTGTAGAGGAAGGTAGTTTACACTATTTACGTTCACATGCACCCAAATAATCTGTTAATAATTGGACTAAAAAGCTTTCATGTTGATCTGATTGAGCTGTATGTGAATTAGCGCTGTCAAGCGATTAATCACGATTAATCACATCCAAAATAAAAGTTTTTGTTTACATAATATATGTATGTGTACTGTGTATATTTATTATGTATATATAAATACACACACATGCCTGTATATATTTAAGAAAAATGTGTTACATTTATATATTAAGTATATTTATATATGATATAATTTATATGAATACAAATATTTACACGTAAATACATGTAAATATTTTCAAAATATATGCTGTATGTGTGTGTCTTTATATATACATAATAAACATACACAGTACACACACATATATTATGTAAACAAAAACTTTTATTTTGGAAGCAATTAATCGCGATTAATCGTCTGACAGCACTAATGTGAATGAAATTTTGATTGGATTGAAAGGGGTGGTTATACCTAGTCTAATCAATATGAAAAAATTAGGCATGTAAATGTTTGAATTAGATTGTTTTCTCAATCGGATTAAAAAATACATCGTGCACATGTACAGAGCCATGATGCAAACGTTTATGTATGTCTCATGTTTTATGAACTGGTCAGTGGATGAGATTGTGGTGACATTTTCAGAATCAGAATCAGAATCAGAAATCAGAATCAGAAAGAGCTTTATCAGAATCAGAATCAGAATCAGAATCAGAAAGAGCTTTATTGCCAAGTATGTTTGCACATACAAGGAATTTGTTATAGTGTCACAAGCTTCCAGTACATGGAGACAACAACAACACACAGATAATAAAAATGAGATGTGAATAAAATACACATGCATAAATATAAACCACAAAAAAAAAAAAGAATAAATTGTATGTACAGGTGTGCTATAGATGGAATAGGAATAGAATAAAATAAAATAAGTTGTAGGGATGTACTAGGGTTTAGGGTGATAAATAGGTACAAGGTTATTGCACATACTTTAATTGCACAATGGGAGAACATTAACTGTTCATGAGGTAGATTGCCTGGGGAAAGAAACTGTTCTTGTGCCTGGCTGTCCTGGTATTCGGTGCTCTGTAACGCCAACCAGATGGCAAAAGTTCAAAAAGGAGATGGCTTGGATGTGATGGATCCAGAGTGATTTTCTGAGCCCTTTTCCTCACTCTGGATGTATACAGTTCTTGGAGGGTAGGCAGGGGGGCACCAATAATCCTTTCAGCAGTCCGAACCGTTCTCTGTAGTCTTCTGATGTCTGATTTTGTAGCTGAACCAAACCAGACAGTTATTGAAGTGCACAGAACAGACTCGATGACGGCTGAGTAGAACTGTTTCAGCAGCTCCTGTGGCAGGTTGAATTTCCTCAG
>NW_015537936.1:931561-1023419 GCF_001515605.1 Sinocyclocheilus anshuiensis | reverse complement strand
AACCACCTTTCTGTCCATCCATAAAATGTATTAGGTGCTGCCTATCCATAAAATATGTTATCCACATTCATTTTATAGCTCTAGTCCCTTACTGTATAGTGTTTCTGTTTTTTCTGTTTTTATTCTTCTGTAGGAATTTTATGACTCAAAGTTTCCTTAAAATGACTTAGACTGTAGAGGCTGTAGAGGAAGGTAGTTTACACTATTTACGTTCACATGCACCCAAATAATCTGTTAATAATTGGACTAAAAAGCTTTCATGTTGATCTGATTGAGCTGTATGTGAATTAGCGCTGTCAAGCGATTAATCACGATTAATCAATATATACATAATAAACATACACAGTACACACACATATATTATGTAAACAAAAACTTTTATTTTGGAAGCAATTAATCGCGATTAATCGTCTGACAGCACTAATGTGAATGAAATTTTGATTGGATTGAAAGGGGTGGTTATACCTAGTCTAATCAATATGAAAAAATTAGGCATGTAAATGTTTGAATTAGATTGTTTTCTCAATCGGATTAAAAAATACATCGTGCACATGTGCAGAGCCATGATGCAAACGTTTATGTATGTCTCATGTTTTATGAACTGGTCAGTGGATGAGATTGTGGTGACATTTTCAGAATCAGAATCAGAATCAGAAATCAGAATCAGAATACATGGATAATTGTGCGTGCATCTATTAATCATTTAGAGTCTAATATCATCCCATACTCCTGTGGCAGATTGAATTTCCTCATCTGGCGAAGGAAGTACAACCTCTGCTGGGCCTTTTTAACAGTGGAGTCAATGTGAGTGTCCCACTTCAGGTCCTGAGAGATGGTGGTGCCCAGGAACCTGAATGACTCCACTGTCGTTACAGTGTTATCCATGATGGTGAGTGGGGGGAGTGCAGGGGGGTTCCTCCTGAAGTCCACGATCATCTCCACAGTTTTGAGGGTGTTCAGCTCCAAATTGTTAAGACTGCACCAGACAGCCAGCTCTTTAACCTCCTGTCTGTAAGCAGACTCGTCTCCATCCTTGATGAGACCGATGACTGTAGTGTCATCTGCATACTTCAGGAGTATTTGTATACAGTATTTGTATACTTCAGGAGTATTTGTATACTCATATTCATACTTCATTTTTTGCTCTGACTTTCTCCAGTTCTGAACGGGATGACTGGAATACATGTGATATACATGTAAACAAATATGTGAATCGAAATTTAGGATTTATGTAAACAACTTTCAGAATCTGAAATCGGACTGGAATAATTGCAACTGATGAAAATTAGAGCATGTAAACATACCTACAGTATGCTCGCCTCCATTCTCAACTTTTTAAGAAATGCAACTCCTAATTGCATTGCTGTAAAAAAAAAACTTAGTTTATGGGTGTGTCAAGTCAAGAATCATTGCAAAAGCTAATTATTATCGATCAGAAGTTGAGAATGTTGACTGATCAGTGCAGTTTGCACACATTTCTTATACAGTTAAAGAAAAACACTTGCCAGAAAATACTCCTTATTCAACCATTTTACAAGGTGACTTGTGTGACTATATGTTTCCATGCGAGAATGATAAACTATAGAGTGCAAAAGTCGGTTCCAGAAGTAAAAATTCCATTCATTTTCTCCATAGGGAAATTTATTTTTAACAATAACTTATAAACTATTGAAGACGACCTACTGTGAGCAATATATTGTTATATATTGTAATATCAACAACTTTAAATGAATTTTTTATATTTCTTTATCATTTTAATTAAATTATGTCATTCACAATGGTTTATGTACGGAAGAGGATTAGGGCCAAGCAATAATAAAAAATAAAACCATATCGAGATTAAAATCGTAAAATTTCGAGAAAAAACTCATTAAATTTCAAGAAAAATGTCGAAATAAAATGTTGAGATTAAACTCATTAAATTTCGAGAATAAAGTTATATTACGAGAAAAAACTCGTTAAATTTCGAGAAAAAAAGTCGAAATAAAATGTTGACAATAAAGTCATTAAATTACGAGAAAAAAGTCGTTAAATTTCGAGAAAAAAAGTCGAGATAAAATTTACAGTGAAAATAGTGATATGTACTATTTACACTAAGTGAAAACAGCAGCATTTTTAGCGATGTGCTATTTACAATAAGTTCTATTTACATTATGTAAAAGTAGCAGATATTTGCAACAAGTGTAAATAGTAGCTAATATGATTCTGTTTAATACTTAAAAAGTGACAGATACTATTTGCATCTCAGTACTGTTGTACATTAACAGGATGCAATAATAACATAGAGTGTAAATGATTTTATTTATTAAAATTATTACATAGATGCTGCCTTATTGGGACAACAAAGCCCCCCTACCCCTAAATAATTCATTATTATTAAACACTCGTTAAGCAATTGATTTCCACCTTTCCGATGTGATATGTCATGAGAAAAGGAAGAAAAGCAAGTTCGGCTAAAGACGGATTCGAACTCTATTCAATTGCATCATATGCTTTATCTATGTGCATTACTCTACAACCTACGCCACTGCAGATGCTGTTTGACTCTGTCCATCGAGATGAAACGAACTTGACACGAGCGTGTTTATTCTCGACTTTTTTTCTCGAAATTTAACGACTTTTTTCTCGTAATTTAATGAGTTTATTCTCAACATTTTATTTCGACGAGTTTTTTCTCGAAATTAAACAACTTTTTTCTCGTACTTTAATGAGTTTATTCTCAACATTTTATTTCGACATTTTTCTTGAAATTTAATGAGTTTTTTCTCAAATTTAATGACTTTAATCTCGAGATGGTTTTATTTTTTTATTATTGCTTGGCCCTAATCCTCTTCCGTATTTATGGGATTGTAGTTCTTTCTCTCATTAAATCCGTTAAGTGTACAGTGACTTTTTGTCCGGTTTTTAAATACATGTGCTTCAAATCAAAGTTTGTGATGTTGTGATTCACTTTGTAGCTGGTTGGTTTGCTTCATGGTTTCTAATGCTTTAAAGAAGACTTTTTTTTACAACCCTTATGGGAAAAATGTATTGGAAAAATACTTGCGGAACCAATGTCGCTGAAAAAGTGTGTCGCACTAATGCACTCTATAAGATACATTAAAGTGCATATTTTGCTCTGTTATGTCACATTAGGGCTGAAAAAGCTTCTGTTTGTTGAGAAGAGAAAAACAACATAATAATTACACAACTGGTCACCGCACTCATTCAGACCACAATTAGTGCACATCACATTTTAAAATCATAAGAAAGAATTTCTAGGTGGAAGGTAGCGTAACGTTTGATGTTGTCAATCACCTGATGCAGGTTTGTGATTACAGGAGAGAGCAGAAGTCCAGACCGACCATTCGTGATCGATTCAAGGCTCTCTTGGGAAGAAGACTGGAGCACAACAAATGCCCCCATTTCATTTTACAGAGCCCGTGTCATGAGAAAGCATTCAATATTTCATCAGTCCTCACAAAAGAACATCTTTCCCCCTGTGCTATTTTTCTCCCCACCGCTCTTCATTCGACTATAACTCGCTTGCATTTATAATGAAGCATTTGATCATTAATGCTCTAAATATTTCCACACACACAGAGGAATAAACAAAATGTGCTATTTGCACTCGAATGCATTAAATGCGATGGTGAACGCTCAGATATTAAAACGGGATTCAGTTTCACAGACAAGCAAAGATATACGCTTTGATTTATTCTGCTGAAACACACTTAAAAAGCCATGAAGTTAAAAACATAATGAGCTGTTATGGGAAATACGATGGCAAATTATTGAGTTATTGGTTTTCCGATTCCCACTTTGCTGATGCAGGGCTATTTTCGCCTTATCATTGTATTGAAGCTTTCCAGAAAAAAAATCATTAGCGCATGGAACATTTGATTACAAAAGCACACCTCCATGAAATTACAGCGATTCTATAAACCCACTCAGCTTTTCTCATCAATCGAAGAGCGCCTGATTATATTTAGCCGAGGATGCCTCGTCCAAAATTGATACTGCTTCTCACAGAGCCAATTTGAATAGAATTTGATGGCTAAAATGCATATTATATCAATTTATTTTCCTGTCAGGATAAAGGAAATGGATCACGTAAATGCACGGGGTCTCGCCTACAGCGATTGTTGGTCCCCATTGACCCTTGCGCTCCAGGGGAACGTGTTTAATTGGGGAAAATGTGCAGAAACGACCAATCGCAATTCCACTGGGTCACCGGAGTGCAGGTTTTGCCGCCAGCAAGCTGGCGGGTTCTTTTGTTCCTGGCTGATCTGGGTACGGATGATGAGGATTTATTGCAAATCAGCCTCATTTTGGGCCTAATTCCTCGCACCTCTGTGTGCACCGCTTGAATCCGCCACCGAGAAGAAGTCCATGCCTCATTAATTTCCCCTCACGTGCATCTGATAAAGACAGCAGTGTTGTAACGTGGCAGGTTTACCCTCATGACACGCCGTTCGTTTGACACCGCCGATAATCTGCGGCCTACATCTTTTGCATGGCGTTATCAGTCACAGGCAAGCTGGGGAGCCTCCGTTTAACGCAGTGAATGATAGGCGTTGGATTACAACAGCAGTGGGACTAAATTACATGCACTAGTAACAGCAAAGGGGGAATCAATCAGAGCTAGTCTTGTAATCAATAGATAAAACAACAGCCATCTCATGGGAGGATGTATATAGACTTGTGTGGAATATTGAGTTGAAATAAATAAAAAATAAATGTTTCTTTTAGCTCTTTAGAGACATTGTTGTTCAAAAATCTAAACTAGTAGTCTATATTGGAGCGTATCTTTTCACTCATCTGATATTTTAGACAACGTGAACATGTCCAGAACATTGCAGCACAGGTTTTATTTCACTTCTACATCTAAAGAAAACAGGAGATTATATGTCATAGACATGCCTCAATTAATTCAAATCTTTTGACTCAAATGCGATCAGCAAAAAGATTGGTTTAGATTCGTTCAGTGACTACATACTGTGAGTGTAAGTCTTTTGTGTTTTGAGTGAGTCATTGATTCATTGACTCATGTCAAGTCATTAAGATTAAAAAAATAGATTTGTTGTTCATGACCGAATCAAGCCTTATTATTCTTTATTAAAATTGGAACGTTTACATATCTACTTAGAGTACAAAAAAATACTTTTTTTGAGAGAGAGCCTTTCTCCAGCAAAAAGATTTGTTTAGATTCACTCACTCATTCAGCAACTCTTTCTGCAGTTTACGCAGTATCTGTGTTGACTCATTGATTCACTGACTCAATTGAGTTATTCATGACTGAATCAAGTCTTGTTACCCTTTTCTTAAAATCTCATGTCAAATTGTAAGAGTTTCCCCAGAAATGACAACACTGCAGATCTGTCATTTGATTTATTTTGCCAGCTACTGGGGGTTTTATTTGAAAATAACCATAATAGCCTAAATAAATTATAAGTTGTTCATGTTTAACAAGATCATTTTAGTGAGCTTACGAATCAATGTTTTTGAACGAATCTTACTGCTTCATTTGTTTAAAAGATTTGTTTAAGTTTCTTTGCATTGTGACAATCTTTTCATCACATTTAAGCCCATCCGTCCCAAAATATCAAGTCTACATAAAGTGAACCAGTGGTTATAATATTCTCTGTTATTTTCAGATGTTCACATGCAACACCGATGGCTAATGGTTCCTGACATGCAGCACATATCTGACTGCATGATGGCAGCTGCTACAACTAATGAGAAAAACCGTGGCAGTTCCTTCAGCAGTAATAAATAATTCTCAGAATGAATGAATATGAGGGCAGAGAGAAAATACAGCACTCTCCCTTTATTACAAATGTCCAAGATAATATTTTACTCTTATTAAAATCTCCCAGCCCTCCTTCCGGACGATGCCTCGTGCTTCACCCCAGGGAGAGCTTTAATATCCTTATAATTTAATATCCAGCTCAGGTTTATATGGATCTACCGCCGAGCTTATGAAAATACTCCCCCAGTATGCTTCAGGAGCGCTCCGAGGAAAGTCTCTTTCTCATTAGTGTAAATGTTGCATGAATAACCCGACTGTCCCCACCCATGGCTCATTTAAAGCATCAGCCGGTGATAGTATTGTAAAATCCTCTCGGAGAAGTTGACAGATACTGAATTTGCATCTGTAAATAGTATTTTACTTTGGCTTTTGAGTTCATGGAGAATCCTGGAAATGTGAATCGCTCATCTGCTCCTCGGCTGCGTTTGAGAAACGTGGCTGTGTAAAAACACATCTGAGTGTCGTTTTCCAATACGGCATTTCCAATTAATATCCACAGACTGGAGCCGTTGACCTCAGATGTCAATCTCACATGCTAGAACGTGTCAATTGAGCAGCCGAGGCCAGCAAACGCTCTTCAGTTTATCTGAAGCAGTGTGTTTATTTGAATACACAGAGACTTGGCCCTGCCCCGACATCCTATCAATATTAATGCGGGACAGACAAACTGTGTCCCTCCGGCCCGATGGCAGCAAGCTGCCAGAAACAGCAAGGACATGAAACTAAGAGCCATATTTACTGCGTCCCTCAAGAGCCATTTACTTCACGTTTGTTAGCAAATGCATGTTTGGAAGACAAAGGCCATTTCTCGTACCTTTCCTAAGTTTTGGATGTGTTTCTTTTATCTGTTTTCCACAGGGCAGATGTGTAAATGTGTGTTTTGATGAAACACCATTCGTTCAAGACCAGGAAGGTGTTTTAGGTAAAACAGGCTCTGTTTTGATTCCACATTGATGTTAAAAACCATCTAGTTAATCACATCAAACGTCTTCCTGCGTTAAACTCAGTGTGTTGGTTTGTTTTTGTCTTTCTCTCTGGTTTTCTCAGCAGGAGGCTATGCATTAAAGTGCATCTACTTCATCCCAAGAACCACTGACTGCACCAATTCTGTGGACCCCATTTGAAAAGAGACTCGTCTGTCTAGCAAATGACATGACTGCTTCAAATGCAGTCTGACTGCGAGAAACAAGTTTCCCTTCGGGGAACGCGAGAGAGCAGACAAGTTCCTCCTTTCCTTGAAGCCGCACTGGGTTCCTGGAAGACACCATAGAGCTCCAGAGCCTTAACACCCATTTGACTTTGATGTACTGAAATACTACTCAAACATTTGAATTAATCATTTATGCACCCTCTTGTCGTAAACCCATACAGCAAAAAATTGATATGTTTTTTTTTTTTTAGATATTGTAAAATATATTTCAAAATATACAAAAATGGCTAAAATATGTATCACTAATATAGATATTTAAATGTATTTATTTACTTTCCTCATATTTATTAGCAATTATTGACCTTTTTGGGCCCATATTTTCAATGAAACTACTGTATATCTATATAGCACATTGCATTCCCTCAAAAAGCATGCTTTTTCCCCCAGATATTTCAAAAACAAAAACAAAATAAAACAAACAAAAAAGGCTGTTTATTGCTGATATATATACAAATATATTTATTTAAATATATTTAGATATTTTCAATAAGTTTAGCTGTTTTTTTTTCATTTAATTTTTTTTACAGGTGTGTATTAACCTGTATTGTAAATTTTTCACTGCATTGAGTTGTGTACAGTTTATTTTCAAGAAGTTTATTTACATTTCCTCATATTTTGTAGCTATTTCTTGGCCATATTTTTGATATAAATATAATTATATTATCTACAATAAACTGCATTAATTAAAAATGCATTTTAGGATATGGAATGCATTTTCGTGCTCCTTTACGTATATTTTTTAACATATTTTTGATATATGTTGCATTTCTAATATATTTTATTTATTCTAAATTTTAAATGTAGATAATATATTTTCTTAAGCCATGCTTTTTACAATATAGTTAGCATACATTCTACATATATTTTGGCTAGAAAATATACATATTTTTATTAATAGACAACATTTTTTAATTTTAGATATGTAATAGATTCATTTTAAAATATATTACCTTTATTTTTTTTTGTTCTTGTATTAATCTGAAACATCTTTGTTAATTGTATATCTTTAGTTATTTACTTTGTTTTCAATATGAAAATAGCCCTGCTGCTGACATGGGGCCAGATTTACTAAACAGAGCAAATTAGCGTTCAAAAAAATTACATAAAAGCGCCGAAGGGAGGGGAAATTCTGCATGTGATTTACTGACAATGTGCACATTAAAGAACACAGATGCTGTCAGATCATTTCCATAATGACCTGCGCAATCTACCAAGAGCAGCGCAAATTACCGCCTGCTTTAAGACATGCTTTTTTTGGCCGTTAAATAATGGCGCAAATACCAGTAATTTGACGAGCGCAAACGTTAGAAAATTGCATTGCATGATTCATTTTAATACTCTCCTCCCATGAATTTTGCATCTGAAAGGGAAACAAATGCATATTCAATAAGGTCAGGCGCAAAATAACTGTGTCCAGCGCTAATTCTTCACTGTGCGTCTTTAGTAAACCCTGACAGTACTATTTTAACGCCAAAAGATGGTTTGCACTGGCGCAAGCTGTTAGTAAAACTGGCCAATAGTGTTAAAAAAGCAAGTAAACGAATCCTGTATGCTGTTATGCTTTATATAGTTTTTTATTGAATGTTGAAGCTTCACAGATGTGGCCATTTTAAGCAGTCATTGATGCAAATTATTCACAAAATCTCATTTGTGTTCCACAGACAGCATCATACGGGTTTGGAGCAGCCCATGGGTGAGTGAGTTTTCATTTTGGGGTTAACAACTCCTTAGCGGTGCACAAGATGTCTTGTTAAAGCGCAGCCAGGACAGCAGAAGGTGCTCCAGGCGTACCGAGACCTATCAGGTGCTCACTGACTGGTGGAGAACAGGCCTGGCAAAACCCCATGCCTCTTGTCACTTTATTAGCAGGTTACAGCTCTTTTCCAGCGAGTGACAGTCAACTGAAGCCGTCCTCGGTAAATGATCCGAGGAGCAGCAATGTGGCGCTCAGATGCTGATATCTCAGGGATTGGGCAGGGTGTTTGGCAGGAGAGAATTCCCTCATCACAACCTGAATCCCACGGATTACAGCTTCTCCACTCGCATGGCGAGGTTATGAGATGGAGAGGGGCTTGGCAGCTTGATCGGGGTCCTCGGGGGGACGTGAAGCCGGTGTAACGGCTCTGTGATGTTAATGAAACACACGCAGCTTAGCATCTGTTTCAAGACTGATCAGAATGAGCAACGGCTGTCTGAAATTAGTCAAGAAGTGACGTTTGTGTGAGGAATTGGATGGGGATGTTCATTTCACAAACATGACAATAAAGGTCGTTCTGTAGGGCTTTTTAACAGTGGAGATTACATTACAAAATAGCAACATTTGATTACCATGCTGTATTTTTGTATTAAAAAATACAGTAAAAATACAGTAAAAATGAGAAATATTATTACAATTGAAAATAAGGGTTTTCTATGTGAATAAATGCTAAAATGTATATATATTTTTTGTTGCTGTAATCAAAGCTGCATTTTCAGCGTCATTACTCCAGTCTTCAGTGTAAGAAATCTTTCAGAAAGCACTCTAATCAACCTGCTCAAGAAACTTTTCTGATTATTATCAATGTTTAAAACAGTTGTGCTGTTGAATATTTTTGGAACCCGTGACACATTTTACTTTTCAGGATTCAAAACAGCATTTATTTGAAACAGAAATAGTTTGTAAAATGTCTTTACTGTCACTTTTAATCATTTTAATGCATCTATCTATCCATCCATCCATCCATCCTCTATCTGAGCCTTATTTTAGTTTCATTTAGATAATATTACACCAATATATTATATTTTGTTAATATTTTGAATAAGATTTTATTTTTACATTTTCTGCTTTCATTGTTTTATATTGTTGTTTTTTGTCACTTTTTATTCGTTTTTGTTGTAATGGTCTATATAGATTTTATTATTTTTTATTTCAGTTGTAGTTTTAGTTATTTTAGTCAAATTAAATGAAAATGAGAAATGTTGCTTTAGCAAGATGAAGTAAAACACATTTAAGCGTTTCATATTTTATTTTATTTCATTTCAGTTAACGTACTGAATTTCAAGTAATTTCACATTTTTTTATGGTTTTAGTTTTAGTTAACTATAATACCTATAATCTGAGCTGCTGGACAGATTCATTTTATAGTTTTATACTGTTACAAAGTGTCAAAGCTCTTCTCATTTGTGTATGTTTTTATCTCCCTCAGGTATTTGAGGAGAAACACCCGAGACAAAGGTGATACTTCATCCAAATGAAGTCTCATGCGCTACGAAAAAGAGCAACTTCAGAGCAACAATTTGTCCTCCAGGTCTCTCTCTTGTCCCATTTCTACTTCCTGTGGCGCTGCAACTTCTGTTGAGGGGAACTCTGCGCTCCGGCGGGAAGACAGCGTGTCGTTTCTCTCTCTCGCTCTGGCTGCGCTCCAGCCATCATGAGCTGCTAACTAATGTGCATTTCTCTCTCTCTGTCTGTCGTTCTCCAGGGATCACGAGCGCTCCTTCACCTGGAAGCGCGCTGCTGATGGCTTGCCTGCGTTAGCGCAGCATCACGGCCTGCTTTATTTACCGGCTCTTTGTTTTATTCATGACGATTTAGTCTCGCTTCAGTCAATTGAAGGGAGTGACATGTCATCACATAAGCGAGGCTGCGCTCGGTCACAGTGAGCTACTTTATGAATAATACGCCGTGGAAGAATTAATCTGTTTAAATAAACGTCTGTGCAATGCTCGATGCACACCGAATGAGGAATGCAGAAGCAGACCTCCACAGATAGATCAGCCGATTAAAGGAGAGAGATTCCCTTCCCTTCGCTTTCTGTTGTGCTTTCCTTGTGAGTGACATGTTGATCATTTGAGGATTTTCTCAGTTGATAATTATGCTAATTAAAGATGCTCTGGATGGATGCAATAAAAACACAAATCCCAAGTTCCTTAGAGAAAGAAATTAGATATGTTATGAACTATTTTCTAAAATACTTTTTAATATTTGGCATAAGCACGAAACTTAGTTAGTCCTATTATGGAACAATTTAAATTTTTAATTTTATTTTATTGAATAAAATAGTGAAAGGACTTATATAAGGAATATAATATAGAAATAAATTAGATATGCTAAAAAAGCTATTATGCTATTATGCTTAAACTTAGTTAGCCTTATTACTAAACAGTTTTCCTTTGTTAATTGTATTTTATTGAATAAAATAGTGAAAGGAAGAATAAGATGTTCTTTAGAGAAATAAATTACTGTAGATATGTTAAGGCAGCTATTACCTAAAAAAATGGGATATATTTGGCATTAGCATGAAACTTAGTTTTAAACACTAAAATTATTGAAAAAATAATTAAATAATAATTAAATAAATAATTAAAAAATATTTATGGAAGCCCGTTTCCTCCACTAAATAAAAAAAATAAAAAAAAAAGTAATTGCAATTCTTGGAATTGTGATTTTTTTTCTCGCAATTGCAAATTCTCACAAATTTTCTCAGAATTTACTTTATTTCTAAGCTTATATTCCATAATTCTGACTTTTTTTTTCTCAGAACTGTGAGTTTATAAAGTTACAAAGTCAGAATTGCATGATAGAAACTTGCAATTTTGAGAAATAAAGTCAGAATTGTGAGTTTCTGTCACGCAAATCTGACTTTGTAACTCGCAATTTGTGAGTTTATATTGTGCAATTCTGAGAAAAAAAATCAGAAATGTAAGAAAAAAGGTCTGAATTGTTAGATAAAAAGTCGCAATTGCATTTTTTTATTATTTATTCAGTGGCAGAAGTGGGCTTCCATAAATATTAGTAATTCATTGCTGAATTTAGTTAATTTGTTGAATATTTCATTTCTCAGAACCCTGTTGCTGAAGAATTTCCCCATTTTAAATTCTGTTTCATAAAACAGTGCAAGGATGTGACATGTTTTGGACTCAGTATTTACATGTTGTGAAGGTTAAGCAGCTGCTTTCATTGTCTGCTTCATTCAAGAGTTTCAATGCGTCTTTGAGGAAAGAGCCTGTGAAGTCTGGTTTTTGATCCTGATGATGGTGGCTGATGATATAGATATAAGGTATACTCAGATCATGTATAATTCATCAGTTTCCTCTTCATTACTGCAGGTGAAATGAACTCTTTATCACGCTCCTGCCGCCTCTCAACCAAAGTGATCCTCTAATCCGCAAGAAAAGTACAGCACCTGGATTTTCCTGGTTTAATCTTTTCTTTCTGATAGATTAAAGGGAAAGTTAAACCAAAATGAATTTTGTGTCATAATTTATTCACCCTCATGTCATTTTCAACCCATATAGCTTTCTTATTTCTTTGGTAGAAGACATTACAAGATATTCAGACCAGTGTAATTTTACTATCATTGAAATACTACTATATTTGAATGAGTTTATAGTTTTAAATGTTCCATTTTCATTTAACTTTTAGTTAATGTTTTTGTCATTTTATGGTGTTTTGTCAGTTTGATCAGTTTTTGTTTTTTATGTTTATATAGTTTTTTTTTTTTAATTTGTATGTTAGTTATTTTAGTAAATACGAGAAAAAATTTGAAATGTTGCCTAAGCACAAGCTGAAATAAAAATACAAATAAAATATTTTAATATGTAAAACATTTTTAATTTCAGCTAGCCAAGGCAACATTTCCATTTTGATTTAGTTTAACTTCATTTATTGAGAAAACTAAAACCAATGAACCCAAAATGTCTTAATATTAAAAATATTTTTTAAATTAAAAATTTAAATTTATTTACTAAAATTGATTTCAGCTAGTTTACAGTAGTTACAGCTTAGTTTAGTTTAACAATGTACTAAAATGTCTAAAACAAAAAAAACTAATTATATATGTACATTTAAAAATCAGTTAACAGTTTTTTATTTCATGTAATGAAAATATTTGTTTTTAATTTTAGTTTCAGTTTTAGTTTTAGTTAACTACAATAACCCTGGCTTAGACTGCTTTAGTCCACATAAGTTTAAGTGGCTTCTAGTGAGCTCCAAAAAGGATCAAATACGATAATCATCATCATCATCGAATGTCTTCTAAAGGCAACAATGTATGTGAGAAACAGGTTAAAAATAACTAAATCTTAATGTATGCAAACAAAACAAAACAAAACAAAACAAAACAAAAAACAGTGTTTTGACTAGATTATCAGTGGTAATGGACTGATTTTGTTGTGCTTTTTTGAGCTAGAAAAAATAAATAAATCTCAATTCACTTTCATTGCACGGAAAACCGGTTCAAAACATCTCCTTTCCCAACATGAGAGTGAGACATCTTGATTTTTTATTATTATTATTGATCAATCTCTCCTCTCTGCTGTCACTCATAACCTGGGAATGATTTCTCCAGAATATTCCTCAGCGACTATGCTCTGCCGCCCGGCTGAGCGTGTGACTAATTGATTATTCATTCATTATTCATTCACCATATGAGGATCCTATTACAATTTCAGATTTGCGAGCGGACACATGCGAAAACTCATCGCCTGCGTATATTAGAGCGGACCTGTGACTCGCGGCGCCCTCGAGAGACACCAAATAGAAAGTTACGGGGAAAGTTGTTGGCCTGACCCTCTTAAGGCCACACGGCGAAACTTTAATTCCGCGGTGCACGGGGTTGTCCTTTAATTTAGCCCACTTCTCTAGAGAGAGGCAGATGTGCGGTGGTTACGAGGCAAAACTTTGCTCCTGCTAAAAATAAGCACCTTTGCCGAGCTCCTGGCTTTGTGGGTCAGCGACTAGCTGATATTGATCGATTTAAATGACTCTGCACTGCTCACGCACGGCTGTCTCTCTCTGTGTAAAAGCTGGTGATGTGGGATATTGGTACATCAGCACGACAGGCCGTGATGCATAAATGCCTTCCTCTATTGATTCATCAGCCTATCAGGGGAGTATTTGGGCTGAAGTGTTTTACTTTATCAGTGTTTGTTTGGGCGACCACCCCTGCTGCTGCTCCAGAACATTTTTAATAATCTTCTTTTATAGACCTCAGTCCCAAGGTCAATAGCATTTCCATTATAATGCTGTGCTGGGAATCTGTGTGCGGATATTTCAACATTCACTTCTTGGTTTTTCCCCCAGTAAAAGCTGTAACCTTTGGCTCTTAAAGAGACTAGATGCCTAGATGCACACTCTTCAAAATAAAGATGGGTTTTCACAGCCATGCCACTGAAGAACCAATTTTGGTTCCGCAATGAACTTTCAAGTAACCATTTTTTTATATACGTACATAATCCTTGTATATATATCCCTGTTATATTGTTATATATCCTTGTTGAAACTTGTGTGGAATGGAAAGATTCCATTGATGTTCATGAATGAATGAATGAATGAATAAACAAATAAAAGTTTTTTTAAAGTTATTAAAAAAGATTATGAGTATGTTTAAAAAAAAAAACTATTTCAGTCTTTCTACTTCAAAATTTCACATTTAATTAAGTGTTACTTGCAGTTTCTGTGTAATTATTAGTGACATTTACAAGCAATTTCTGGGTGTTAATAGTTTCACCACCATTTTTTTCTGCGTAAAAAAATACATTACTTGAAATAAAATAAATGTTATAAATAAAAGTGGAACTTATTTTAATTTACCTAGTTGCCAAAGCAGCATTTCACATCTTAGTTTAATAGATGAAGTACTAAAATAACTAAAATTAAACAAAGTAATAAAAAAAAAAAAAACTAAAACAAAAAAAGACAAAAGCATAAAATAATATTACTAAAATTTAGCTAAAATTACAGTGAAAACAAAAGATAAAATAAAATATAATAATAAAATATAAAAATAAAATTGAATTAAAAATATTAACAATAACTATAGTAGCTTACTATAACCAAAAGCCATAAAAAAATGATAATTACTTAAAATAAAATGAACAATAATTGAAACTGAAAATAAAATATATAAAAATAAACTTATTTTATTTGAGCTAGTTACCAAGGAAATGCTTCTCATTTTTATTTAGTTCACCTCGATGTAAAATAATTCAAACTGATTTAAAAATTAAATAGACATAAAAAACTAGTAAAAATGTCAAAAACACAACAAAATGACTAAAACCATCTAAAATTAAAATCCCAAAATAAAAACTAATTCAAAATATTCATAAAAACTACATAACATCTCAATGATGCTGAAATAACAGTGGTTTATTGATCAAACCCACTCTGTGGAGAACCCTAGAGATTATGATGTCAGACTTTCTTAAAGCTGCGAGTGAATGCTTACATGCATGCATTTGCCAGACACTTTTATCCAAAGCGACTTACACTGCATTCAGGCTATACATTTGATCAGTTCATGCATTCCCTGGGAATCGAACCCATGACCTTGGTGTTGCAAGTGCCAAGCTAAAGTATCAAACAGTATGTTGCGCTGTCAACTGACCTCAATATGTTTAGGTTTAATTCAGCAAGTGGCATCACTTACTTTCTTGAAAATAAAAACAGTATGCAATTGTATGCAAAAATGTCTGAGATTTTGGGAGTTTGATCAAATTTTGACACTTGATATTCAACATCAGCTGCATATGAATACAGTACTCCACAGTGTGCTCTGTTGTTTAATGCAAATGTGAGCAAATGTAGTGGGTCATCCGGGTTTTCTGTGCATGCAGAACATTTGCATTCTGCAGGAATAAAAGAATAGCGTGAGAACCTCAATCATAACCTACCCTGCGCTGCAGTGATTTGGTTTCTAGAGGTTTTAAGCACATTTTACTAGCTCGGTTTGCTATTATTAATGCTGTTTTTGAAGTTTGATAGGAGTGATAATAAACCCCGCAGGAACAAGTGAACTGAATGCATGAGATGGATTTTGAAAGTCGCATAATAGGATTTTTATTGCTGAAGGTATTGTAGGAATCTGCAGACGGATATGACTGATGCAATCTGTTTTTATGTCTTGTTTTTTTCTGCAATGATAGATGAATTTTCTTTAGAATGATTTTTTGGCCTATAATTCTAATATAACTGCACTGCTTTTCTTTTGTAGACTATAAAGAACTAAAGATTTCTGTGTGATATTACAGTTTATATTCATTAGTGGTGCTTGCAATCATCACTTGTACTACTATAGAGATCTGAAAGTATCCTGCACTGTTGCCGTTTTATTTCTGCTCTCAGTATGCAGTGATTAAACTCATGCATCAGAGTATTTTTGTACCGCGTTTCCCCTGATGTTTTCAGCATCTCATCGAGTTGTTTTCCCCTTTTTGTGTCAAGGATGAATCGTAGCATGTGTTTTTGAAGAATTCACCTGCTTACTGATCATGTGCGCTTCATCTTTTTAAACGACAGGCTTTTTACTTCTTCAAGAGGAGACATCCTTGAAAAAGAAACTGTGTTCTGCTGAAAAAACCACGCGGTTCAAGTTTCCCATTTCTGCATCTGCAAAACTGCCAAGGACTTGCTGGAATGAAAGCGTGCCACATCCACAAAGAAACACGTCAGTGTATTCATCATGTCACAACGGCGTACAAAACATCCACAGATCAGAAGTGCAACCCAGCCACTGGGTTAAACATAGCAGGTCTGAACGAATTACTGCTGTTTGTTAGGACAAGCATCACAATTACTATGCTAGCGTTATTTTAGTATACTATTATAGTTTTAGTTTTATTGATTTTATTTAATTGATTTTTTTTGTGTTTTAATTATTTTAAAAATTTTTTACTAGTTTAATTTTTTTTGTCTATATAGTTTTTCTATTCTATTTTTAGTTTTAGTTATTTTATTACTTGTTAAACTAAACAAAAATGGCTAGTTTGGGAACATTTACATTTATGCATCCTTGCATGTTTTCATGCAATAAAAGTGTATGCAGCTGACAATGCATGTATATTTCGGGTATTGCATTTCTCCTACCTCATCAGTTGTGCATATTAGAGATGATGTAATAAATACAATCAATAAATATTCAATGAAAGCTAAGAAAGCACAGAGAAATACTGTGTTGAAAAAGGATAGCATGCCCATAAACAGACAGAAAGAGCATCACTAATCATCATCTGTGAGATCAAACTCCCAGTGAAGCACCAAACTGCTCTGATTTGTGAAATCAGAACAGCATACTACTGTACTACTCTTACTATTTCTGCCATATCTTTATAGGCCAACACAGAATTAGCCTGTGCTGTGTCCAAATCCAAGGCTGTCTGTTGGCATTCCCACTCATCTCGATAGCAGTTCACATTATTATTTTGCAAGTGATGAACTCAGATGTGTTTATTAAGACTATGTCATTAATATCTGGTGTATCTACATACTGTAGGTCGCTAAAGTAATGATGCATCTATATATACAGTATGCTCTGCCTTCTGGGGCAAACGGGACTGAAAAGCAAATATAACCCACTAACACATTTTCTATTTATGTAAATTGACCATTTCCAGCACATAAACTAGACTATTAATATTTTCTCTTTACGGTCAATTTGTTTCGTGTTGTGAGGAGTCACGGCCAGACCGATATCAGAAAACACAGTGGGAAGTTTCTCTCTTTTTCGCAGATGTCATTTCATTTTCACAGAAGCGCCATCCCAAAAATCTCATCTTCTCCATCACAACACTTCACTTTGTGTTTTAAAAGAGAAACTCAAACTATTTTTTTTTTCGTGCTAAATCTCAAAAATAAACTAAAGTCTATTCATGGTACGAAATCAAGAATTAAATGGGCAAAAAAAAAAAATAAAAATAAATAAATATATATATATGTATGTGTGTCTTTGTGTTTTTAAATAATATAATATTAAATAATATAACAATAATTTTTGTAATAAAATATTTAAATTATTTAATAACTATAACTATAAATATATATAAAATAAAATATGTAATTTATGTGCAGTTTACCAGTATCCCATTTTTGAAGAGCAGGTAGTATTTATTTATTTCTTTTTTAATTGTATTTTATTATTTTGTTTTATTTTTAAAATAAGAAATAAACTCTTTCACACTGGCTCTGAGTCACTGTTTTTGTTCTTGGGTTCTGATCAGGGAGGTTTTTTAAGCCAAGACTTCAGATTATCATCAGCCTGTTTCTTTTTTTGGGCTCTGCATCACTGTTTATTCTCTTATCGCATGAACTGCCTGGCCTAATTCATCACAGCATAGTGAAGATTGCATCGTGAGAATGGATGCAGAAGAGATTGCGTCCTTGGTGAGGGTGTTGGGGTGGCATTAATTCATGATTGGACATCCTCACCCTCATATTAGCACATTAGAAGAGTGTTAACCTCATCAGAAAGCCATAGACAGAAAGGCCAGCTCTGCCCTGCGGTCACCCACGGCCCGCTAACTACCCATAAACACTGGCCGCATGCAATGAAAAGATGTGCTTAAGATTTTATGGGCTTCCCGATATGTCATGTCCTGAATTGATATGTGTTTATAGGGTTAGAGGACACCACAGGCTGATGGACCACTCAACTTTATATTTGTGCATTTTTTGGAATATAAAGATGCATCGATGCAAGATGCTATAAAGGTGCATTTCCTTGTTCAGGGATCAAATATAATTAAAAAATATAATATATAATTGAAATTTCACTTGTTATTATGTATGAACTAAAAAAAATTGGGGACATGTGCTAGCAACATCAAAATCAGAGGTTGGATTCCCAGGGAATGCATGAGCTAATGACATGCATACCTTGAATGCAATGTAAATCGCACTGGATAAAAGCATCTGCCAATACTATTATATATGGTAGATATAATATATACTATATACTAGTATATACTATATATACTATTATATTTGGTATACTACTGTCAGGCTCTGGGCCAGGTTTTGTGTGTCTCTTTGCTCCCTATGTGCTCCGTCATCCAGTTTCTCTGTCTCGTGCTTTGAATTCATTGTTCCCATGTTTCCAATGTTAATTGTCATTAGTTCCAGGAGTTAAATTATGTCTGAATTTATTATGTCTGTATAGGTATTTTATTAAGTTTAGTTTTATTTCATTTTAGTTATTTTAACACTTCAACAAACAAAATGGAAATGAAATGTATATATTGAATTTATAAATGTGTATGTGGTTGTACATACACACATATGTAGTTGTTTTTTTGGTGTTTGGCTTACTGTTATGTTAGAATCATTATTATACTCATACCTTTTGTTCTTTAATATTTTGAATTGTTTTTAGCTTTATTTTTTGTTTTTCATTTAAATGTTAAGTTTTGAAACTTTGTTGTATGCATTTGTCATTTTTATTTCATCTCTTTATTTTTAAAATGTGTATAAGTAGTATTTATTAAGTTTTAGCTTTTAGTTTTTAGTTGTTTTAATACTACAACTGATTGCTTCTGTTGTCCTCATTTGTAAGTCGCTTTGGATAAAAGCGTCTGCTAAATGATTAAATAAATAAATACATAAAAAAGAAAACATAAAAAAAGAAAGTGCAATTTAACAATTATCTAACAATTTCAGCAAACTATAAGTTTACATCTCTCAATTCTGTTTTTTGTTGTTGTTTTTTTGTAAAAATGTATTTTTATGTTCATGGTTTTGGAGTCTATGTTAATCAGGCTTTTTTTTTTTTTTTTACAGTGTATTTGTGGGCTGTTTTGAACATGTTTTAAAACTGACATATCATCCTAATAGGAGTTAAATGTTTTAGGGGTTTGTGCTGCTCACTAACCCTAAATCCAGACACACACAAACTTGTTGATAAGTTGATAAATGTTTAACTTCAACTAACTTGTTCAGATTCTCTTCAGACTGTTGCTCTGTCATGACAGTAGTCAATGATAAAACTGACTGAAGATGAAGATAATTCATGCAAATGTCTGCCGTGAGAATGCAACACTTGCATTGCATTATGAATGCCATATATTTCATAATGCAACAACACACAAACCCGAAGTAGAAGTGTTCAGGCCTCAGTATGAGCAATAATAAGCCTTAGCAAGCGCCGCTGATTGTTTAAAATGCTTTTGACAAAACATTTTATGAAGGTGTGCTGGCACTTAGCATTCAGAAGATAAAGGGGATGTGAGTTCAGAAGGGGGTGAGAGAGAAGCAGATAAGAGGGTTTGACTGCGGCCTGCGCAGCACTTTCATTAATAAACAATGAGAGGCGCTTGGATTTCAGCTCAAGTACATTCAGGCCAAAGTTTTAGCAGAACACAGCCATGAGAGGCCCGAGAAACAATACGACTGCAAGAGAAGGGTACAGTCAGAATGCTTCAGTGTTGTTGGGCCCACATTAAATATGCAAAGACAAAAAACCCAAACTGAATGAGGACTGAATATAGATACGACCTGAACCTCCTCTACAGAAAGATTGCTGCTTAAAAATGATAGGAAATAGAGAATGGTTTAAACATTATACAAAAATATGTAGGTGTTTGTCAAGTCTCTCATATTTAGGACTTTTATAAGTGATTTCACCTGGAGTCCAAAAAAACAGACAAATATTTCCCACATTGTAAAAAATGTCATTTTAAATGTACAGCTGTGGTTTCCAGAAATGTACTGAAAAATACAGTGACAATGTTTTGAATTTTACAGAATGTCATATTGGTGCCTGTGTAAGTTACAATTTATCACCACAAGTGATTTAATATATTTGAGCAACCAAAATCTGCGTTTACCTTAAAAATAACTAACAACCACAAAAAACATTGATTTTTACAGTTAAATTACATATCATACAATGTTAAACCATTTAACATTTATTTTTTTTAATTTTTTTTTTTTTTTTACCACATATGGTATGGTAGCTTACTGTTTTTCACCATTAATTATATGGTAATTTATAGTTTCAATGTGCAAAAACCATACATTTAACTGTATTTTACTGTAAAATTACATATAATGCAATGTTAAACTATTTACAATTTCTCACTGTATATGGTAAGGTAACTTACTGTTTTCACTGTAATTTGTATGGTAATTAATTTTAACTTGCAAAAAACACAAATTTAACAATATTTTACAGTAAAATTACATGTTTGATTTTTTTTCTTGGAAAAAAAACAAATATGATGGTATTTTTCTGTAAAATTATGTATACTGCGTGAAAACATTACCTGCTAAGGTCTGTATACGGTAAGCACTGTTTCACCACAAATTATGGTAATTCATAGGTTTAACTTGCAAAAACTAAAAATTTTACAGTATTTTACAGTAAAATTACACATATTCAAATATTAAACCATTTACTCTTTATGGTAACTTACTGTTTATCACCTTAAAATATATGGTAATTTACAGTTGCAAACAAAACATAAATGTGACTGTTACTGTAAAATTATGTATAACACAATGTTAAACCAATTACAGTTTATCATTATATATGGTATATAATGATATACTGTAAATGGTTACACATTGCATCATATGTCATACAGGCTTTATGTGGACCAGTTAAAAACCAGCCAGTTTAGCACTGGCAAACAGAACTCAGTTTCTTCAGAACGTGTAAAAACGTAGTGAGATTTGCAATGCCCTTGTCATGACTTTGAGATATAGGATGAGAATGAGTTTCTCTTTGAAGATGATGTACTGGTTTGGGGCTTCTGAGTGTCTTTTGTCTGTCTTTGCATTTTTCACTGTGAGGGCAAAACTTCAAGAGAACTTTTTCAAGCTGCCTAATATTTCCCGAAGGACAATGTTCTTGTGTAAACATTTGTAAAGAAGAGTATTACTATGCAAATGTGATCAACTTGCACTATGTTGGCTGCACCCTTTCTTTGTTGTGAAACCGTCAAACTCATAGTCTCAGAATCATTTAGCCTCATGTAGAAACAAAGACCTCAGAGAAACAAAGACCAAAAACACAGAGTGGCTTTG
Source organism: Sinocyclocheilus anshuiensis (assembly GCF_001515605.1). Taxonomy (NCBI): domain Eukaryota; kingdom Metazoa; phylum Chordata; class Actinopteri; order Cypriniformes; family Cyprinidae; genus Sinocyclocheilus; species Sinocyclocheilus anshuiensis. Next base: position 1,001,639 of record NW_015537936.1, on the reverse strand, counting down.
ATGCAGTGAAGAACACACTCTTTGGACTAAACACGGATGTACAGCATCTCATCAAAGCAAATCACAACGTCCTTGTGGTTTCTTTAATTACAAGTGTTTATGACAGTTGTGTGAGGAACAAATACAAATGTAGGCATTTGATAACTGCAGAGAAGAAGAACATTACATTGAGATTTCAGCCGGTTCCCCACACAAAGCATCATTTGACTTTAGAAAACTTCAAATAAATTGCATGAGTACTTTTGCAATAGTTTTGTGGATGTTTAACGGCATGCATCTACATTCACTTGGAAAAGACCGGAGTGAATATTCTGCTAACCATCCCCTTTTGTTTTTCACAGAAGGGTTTGGAACAGTATTTTACAGTAAAATTACACATAATGCGATGTTAAGCCATTTTAAATTTTTACTGTATATGATAAGATAACTTCCTGTTTTTCACTGTAATTATCTGGTAATACATAGTTTTTTTTACATGCAAAATCCACAAATTTTGCAGTATTTTACAGTAAAATTACATATGGGATGTTAATCCATTTACAAATTTTCACTGTTTGCTGTAAGGTTTTTACTGTAAATTATATGGTAATTTATTTTTCCTTCCAAAAATAATAAAATTTACAGTATTTTAAGGTGAAGTTACATATAATACAATGTTATTTTTTCTTGCAAAAACCACAGACAGTATTAACTATTAGTCCATTACACATTTCTGCATGCAGAATTGTACTAGTAGATGTTTTGCTAGTCATTTGTTTATTTATTTATTTATTTGACCGGCTTCAGTGAAATAAAATAAAGATTACTGGAGTACATTTTACAAGAAAATACAATTTCACATTTCTACTTTAAAATTTCATGTTTAAGTTAGTGAATTTTTTTTACTCATTTCTAAGTGAAAGCTGTTTCAAAATAAATATTAAAGCAATTTTTTACACTTATACACAATTTATCAAAACAAGTTTTTATATCTCAATATCAGTGTTACTTCTCAAGTAAACTGATCTCATTTTAAGGATTTTTAGATGTTTTAACTGGTAAACAAGTCAAAAAACTAATCAGAAACTTACAAAGAAGACACTACAGTAAAACACACCGATCAATGTCTAAAGGCAAAATATACTGAAATTCCATACTGATTTTCCAAAAATGTCTTATGCAGTCTTGATTATCAGGTAAAATGACCTTGTTCTAACTATGTTTACATATTTATTGCAAAACCAGACAAATATACAAAAATTTTGATGTTCTTGATACTAAAAATAAATATGTGTTTGTGAGATTTCAGTGAATGTATGGTATGTTCTCCCTTGAAGGGTCCTCAACAGAGAGGACATCTAAAAGGGGCATTTTATTTTCATTTCTCTGGCCTGTTGAACAGCAGCTTTTGCCTTTGGTTTTCCGCAGGGACGCGTGGCCCAGATAAACCAAGTGCTGCAGTTCTGCTCACAAGCAAACGATGTCCACTAACATATGCATGTTCCTCACTGCACAGATAAATTATAGATCGCCGAACCGTATGGCCAGCAGCCTTTCCTGCTCACAAATCCAGCTAAATTTCATGACTTGTGTGTTCAGAAGCAGGTTGGGCAACAACACAAAAGAGCATGAGTACGCAAACTTTATGAAGTCATTATAAAGTCATTGCTCACACATTAAGGGTGTCTAAAATGCTTTGTTAAAATAGCAACAACAACAAAAAATCTTTGAACCAAGATCAATGCACTTAGGAAACAACACTGCTTTTTTCATAGATCTTTTTTAAAATTATTATTACGCTTGTATTCAGTCCTACTGCACTTACATATTGTGTCATTTGTTTTTAAGTTGTTTAGGCTCAAAAGAAGTGAAACAAAAGACAAAATAAACGTGTATTAAAATAGACTGCTCCTGAAATAAATTGATCTCGTTGCTTTATAGGGTTTTTAGATATTTCAACTCGAAAAGAAACTTGCAAAGAAGTCCTTTTGCAATAAAACACAACATTAACTTGTTCTAAGGATGTTTAGATATATTTACTGCAAAACAATATATATATATATATATATATATATATATATATATATGTGTGTGTGTGTTAATAGTGAGTAGTAACATAGTAAAATATCAATAACCACCCAGAAACATGCTAAAAAATCAATTAGAACACCTTAACAACTACATAACAATGCTTGAGCTTTTTCTAAACAATCACATTTTCATTCAAAAGTTTGTTTTTTAAATAGAAACATCTGGTGTCAGTGAAAACTTGAGTGAAGATGCAAACAAAACTGTGTAAACTGTCAAAATTGTTTGTAAAAATGGCCTTAAAACTGAAGTGTGTGATTTAGTTGATGTTAAATTACTGGTTACCTGTTTGGAAACAGTCATTATTTTAGTTTCATTTGGTGATTCTACTAGCACAGACATGACACACCTCAGCTTTATTAACAATCACACCGTTTGTGACGTCACAGTTTGGAGTTGACAAAACTTGAGTCACTTTGCAGAAGGATTAAGCAATGGTCAAGTGATCATGTTAGTCTGTTAAAATATCTTCCATAAATCTATTTCCTTCAGGCCTCCAGATCTCATGCATGTGTGTTTTCCGCTGGAGTTTCTCACGATTCTCATGATGACTCATTCAGCAACCAAACTACTAATTTAGCTGCACAAACTCGCTGAGATCTTGCGCTGCGATGCATTAGGATTCAGTGTTGATGAGCGTTTTTCCAGCAGCAGAAGCGCTCGGGGCTTTTGCTCGACTTGTTTGCATCACGTCGGAAACCAAGGCAAAAAATAGTCTTGATTTAAGCAGGGTGTGAAGTCGAGCTCGGTCTCTGTCCCTGTTGGATAAATATTGACTGTTATGGAGCAGATGGCCGGGGTGTTAGATCGGGTTTGAGGGAGAGAAAGAGGCAAACTCTGGGATCAGAACTGACATCTGGTCTCGTGCTCCGTGAACACGCTTTATGCATCAGTTTGGCTCATTGAGTGATCAGAACAACTTCTCCAAACCACAAATCACTTCCTTGATCAGTATTTTTGTCTTGTTTTCCAGTAAAAATACCTAAACATCCTAAAAACTATATATGTGACCCTGGACCACAAAACCAGTCCTATGTGTCAATTTCTCAAAACTGAGATTGATACATCATCTGAAAGCTGAATAAATAAGCTTTCCATTGATGTATGGTTTGTTAGGATAGGACAATATTTGGTCGAGATACAACTATTTGAATATCTGGAATCTGAGGGTGCAAAAAAAAATCTAAATATTGAGAAAATCGCCTTTAAAGTTGTCCAAATGAAGTTCTTAGCAATGCGTATTACTAATCAAAAATTAAGTTTTGATATATTTACGGTAGGAAATTTACAAAATATCTTCATGGAACATGATCTTTACTTAATATCCTAATGATTTTTTGGCATAAAAGAAAAATCTATAATTTTGACCCATACAATGTATTTTTGGCTATTGCTACAAATATACCCCAGCGACTTAAGACTGCTTTTGCGCTCCAGGGTCACAAATATTCAAATTCATTTGTCCATTGTATTTGAGGAAAAAAATTAAAGACCTCTTAACTGAAGTAGTAAGTACATACAGTATATATATATATACAGGTGCATCAATTCTGTGTTTTTCTGTCAATATGGGGTGCTGTGTGTACATTAATGAGGAAAAAAAATTAACTTAAATGATTTTAGCAAATGGCTGCAATATAACAAAGAGTGAAAAATTTACGGGGGTCTGAATACTTTCCGTACCCACTGTATATACTGTATATACTGATATTTTTTTACAGTGTTTGAGATAATATATCTTGGATTTTTTATTTTTTTTTATTTGTTTGTTTGTTGTTAATTTTCTTTCTCCAATGGCAAGTTTTTTTTTTTTTCAAAAGTTTTATATCAGCAAGATTTTTTTAATGTGTAAGAAGTCTGTTCTGCTCACCAAGGACTTATTTGATCAAAAATACAGTAAAAATGTGAAATATGATTACAATTTTAAATAGCTGTTTTCTATGTGAATATATGTTAACATTTAATTCATTCCAGTGATCAGTGCTGAATTTTCAGCTTTAGTAATTTTGTTTTCATTTTTGTGTGACTTGTAGTTGTTTGTTTGTTTTTTAAATATGCCTAAATAAGTTTTATTAATTTTTATTTCAGGTTTGGTCCTTCTAGTGCTTAAACATTAAATATTGTGCAGTTGTGCAGACAAAATTTCTCATTTTATGTTATATCAATTAACCTAAATGGTTTTCCATATTTTTAGTTTTACGATAACATCAAGTATGAATAATGCAAGTGTCAGTTCATATTATCCACTTTATTAATTCAATATGTTGCCCACCTTAAAATATAAAGTCAGCTATGTTTTTATATTTTGCAAACAAATGATTGTGTGATATTTTAAGGAAAATGTTAATATTATTGAATATAAAAAAAATATCATTGGCTTGTATTTTGTCATTGTACTAAATAAAAATTGAGAAAATATTCATAGTTTTGTGTAAACCATAATACATTTTATTTTTCAGATTCTTTGGTGAATAGAAAGTTCAAAAGAACAGCATTTATTTGAAGTAGAAATCTTTTGTAGCATCATAAATGTCTTGACTGTAACTTTTGATCAACTTAATGCATAATAAAAGTACTGATTTCCTTAAATAATTACTTTTGAACAGTAGTGCAAGTCTAACCATCCTGCCATCATGCCAATGAGTTTTGCATGATCAAACACCACTCACATCTTCAGTTTTCATACGGCCACACTGGCAGCTGTAATCTCGCGTCCTACACTAAACGGCTGATCAGAGTGGCTTTATTTAGCGAACGCTGAGGTTTGAATTACTGAGCCACAGGTAACGGGATCCGTCCGGAGTGATTTTTTGCCCTCATGAGGAGCCACTATCTCCGTCTCAAAGTGGCCTCTTCAGAGATAAGCATCGCAGCGCTATCATCATCACACTCGCAGCGGTGTGAACGCTCGAGAGAGACGTCACTCACTTTGGCAGAGTGTTGTGATAAACACATGGCTCTGCCGAAGGGTTTGCCACCCTGTACGTTTCAATCCATATCACTTTCCCTAGATTAAATCGAGCAGCGGCTGTCTGTCCTGATTGTCCTTTGGCCCATCAGGAAGAGTTATTCACGGAGATGACCGTACGATTGGGTCATTTCACCCGCGGCCATCGTTTATTTCATTCGGTTCATTCTGTGAGACCACAATAGCATCAAGCAGTGTTATTTTAGTATCATTACTATACGTACTATTTATTCATATTTTAACATCTTTATACACTGTAAGAAAAAAATCCATAGAAAAAAAGAAGAAAAATTACCAGTACATTTTCTGTCAAATCTATAGACATTTCTTCCAACCCTAAAACACAATGCAATGCCATGCATAATTCAAAATATGGGTAAAACGCCTGTAAATAAAGAAATATGGAAAATTCCTTCATATTACAACAGTACATTGGGCCATTTTTTTTCTACAGATTTTTCCTAGAGTGTATTTTTTATTTTAATTTAAATTTTTAAATGTTACTTTGGTTTTTATTATTTTATTTTAGTCTATTTAGTTTTTATTCATTTTATCTCAGGTTTAGTCATTTTAGTGCTTCAACTTAAATGTTTACTTAAATTAAAACAGAATATAAAAAACATTTTATTTCAGTAAACTGTAAAGGCAAAATTGAAAATATTTATGTTATTTTAATTAACTTAAATGTTGTAGTTTATGATAGCATTGGCATCAAGTGTCAGTTCATATTAACCACTTTATCAATTTTATACCTTCATACGGTTACGGTATGTTTGAAATAATTAGTTATTAATACTTTGTCATTGTATTAAAGATTTGTTTTTGTTTTTTTTAACTTAAAAAGTTTTTTAACATACTAGTGTGATGTAAATAGACAAAAATAATCACAATTAATATCATGATTTCTGATCAGTCTTTAGAAAGCAAAATTAAATAGTGATATACATAAAAATTGATAAAAAAATATTTAATTAATATCTTAAATGCATGTAAACTTTGAAAATCCTAAAAATATATATATATTTTTTATATTATATTTTTTTATTTTGACCTTAAAGCAACACAGCTACAAAAAAACAACAACTAGAAGGACAGGGGAAGAAGAAAAAGAAAAGGGAAAAAAAGGAAAAGGGTTGGATGATTTTACAACCATAGAATTACATCAGTTCCTCCACTTTTATACATAGTTTAACAATGTTACACATATATTTCTAGGCCAGTGGGCACGGGCAATATGCTGATCATGCAAACAATAAAAGGGTCAAACCTTTAAACTGTTATCCTTGACATTTGACAGATGCTTTAAAAAGGGTTCCCAGGTGGCTTCAAAGCCAGCAATGCTATCAGAAAGATTGTGTCTAAGTCTCTCTAAGCGCAAAGTGCTAGAGAGTTCAGACAGCCAGGATTTAAAAAGTGGTTTTGATGTTTTTTTTTTCCATAGACAAGGAATGATTGTTTTTGCTACCACCATTCCATATTGGACAGCCTTTTGACTCTGATGGCCGAACCCACGAAGAGAGACAGACCAACCGAAAACAGCAATTACTAAATCAGGGGAGAGGTCACATGAATAAGCCTTAGAGTAGAATCTGAAAATTTCACTCCAAAAACAAAAAGTTTCTGGCAAGACCAAAAGAGATGTCCCAGGGAGCCCTCGGCAGATTCACATTTGTTACAGATAGAAGAGACGGAAGGGTAGAATTTGTTAAGCTTAACCCTAGAATAATGAAGCCGATGTACTACTTTATATTGTATTAGCTGGTGTCTTGAGTTAATGGAACATGTATTTATGACTTTGATAGACTTTGTCCAGTCCTCATCGGTTATCTAAATGCCTAAATCCTTTTCCTAGGAATCTTTCAGATATAAGGTAGATATGTCGACTGACTGGTAAAAACCAGGGACATGCACAGACAAAAAAGGTCCCTTTTTTTATTTACATTTTTTTTCTAAACAAAACGTTTAATATAGCCTATTAGGGGTGTGCGATACTGACAAAAATATATCTCAATATTTTCTGGGATTTTATCGATAATGATAATTAGATGATATTTTGCTGAGTGTGTTTGTGCTGATATCTTAATGACAACCGTGGACAGCTGACTCCTAAAGTTTTTGATATTCCTCATATTCTGTGTGTTGATCAGTTCACAGCAGTGATAGAAATTAATCTTAAGTTTAAATTGATTTTTACATTTTATGGGCAGTTTTACCTTTATAAAGCCATTTTTTCTAAAAATGTTCATCATCTTTTCAGTAAAATACTTAAATTTAATCAGTCAATTAGAATAATAAGTCATTTGGGCTGTTACCAAGCAAATTAAATCAGTATTGACAAATTTAATCTGCAATGCAGAGAAAACACAGAAGCTACATTAGAAGTGGCATTTAGATGCAGTTACACACTGTTTAATGCAGGACATGAATGTATTTACTGCAGTTATATAAGAAAACATTTCTGGAATCTACATCTGAAATAGCATTTAGATGTATTTACACAGTTTATGTATCTCAGAGGGGACATGGATGCATTTAAAATGCAGTTACAGATGCATAAATGGCCTAATGGCCTAATGTAAAAAAGCCTAATGTTTTGTTTTTAACATAAAACGGTGAATACTGATATTTGAAATAATTTAAAACATGAAAAAAAGTCGAAATGTGAAATTAAATACTCCCAAAAAATACTTAAGTACTGTAACGAAGTATTATTATTCGTTACATTACACCACTGATTCCAGATGCATTTTAATAAACTGAATTATGCAGTGAACTGGTCTAACCCACATGGTAACTCTCTCATGAGTCATGGATTCGAGGCACAGATAGCTTACTCTGTTGTTCATCACCACTCACCTCCACACCAAGACGAACACAACTGGAAAGGGAGGGAGGGCTTCACTTCTGTGGCTCTCTGCCTGTCAGTGATGTGCAGCTGATCAATGTGTGCAACACTGCTGTGCTGCAGAGACGCGAGTCTTAACATTTCCTGACCTGACCTGATATTTAGATTTTTTATTTGTTTGACAGGGAAAGCTGTGCGCAAACAGAAACACACACGTGCACATATATACATTCATTTATAAAAAATAAAAGAAAAAAAACACTCCCCAGAAAAAAGGGCACTTTCTCTCAAGGAAGAAAAAGGGCAGGTGCTCAAGCCCCCTTTGATGTCTATGTGTGCACGTGCCTGGTAAAAAACATCTATAAAACGAGAAATCAAACTAGAGGCCTAAAAATAAATTTTGTAAAATATCTCTGCTTAATATTTGTGATCGGTTCACATCATGTCAGAATGACCATCATTGCAAATTTCATAGTTGTAAAGGCTGTTCACATCTTTCTCAAATTCATTATTACAAATCGCAAACTCTGAAACTGAATTTTAAGAGTTTTCCTATTTTGTGATGTTAATAAAGGTATTGGGGAGCATCTGTGACACATACAATAATTTTTGCATTAATTAATGCAGTATTTTCCTGTCATCAACAGCAAAGCTGCACATGGATTTATTTTGGCATTATGAGTGTTGCCATAGAAACTAGTAGTTTGTGAGTCAGAGGAGGTGAACAGTTTAGAGCAGAGTCTGGTGATTACGGTAACTCCACATGAACAGTTTTAGAGGGCTTGTTTTTCTAAACCCCTAATACTGAACATGAGACTCCAGTGTGTAACTCATCCTGCAGACTCCAGCCGGATCTACAGACACACAGACAGAAAAACACCTGAGCAACCGCTGTCAGTCACCCCGAAAGCCCTAGCAACCACCCACAGCATTCTAGCAACTGCACCGCAATCAGTACTATTTTAGTATTATTTATATACTATTATAATATTTATTAATATTTTGAATTAGCTTTTATTTTTAGATTTTTAGATTTAATTTTTAGATTAATTTGGGTTTGCTTTAGTGATTTTATTATGTAATTTTCTTAGTTTTTTTTAATATTTCTATTTATTTTAGTATGATTTATATACTATTATATAATATTATAGTATTTAATTAATATTTTGAATCAGATTTCATTTAAAAAATATATTTTATTTTAAAACGAATTATAGGGCTACAATTAAAATATTAACACTGCAGTCATCAATAAAAATCAATGAAATAAAAGGCTTTTATTTCAAGCACCAACTTTCAAAAACCCGTTTAATACGAAATGTTTCTTCTCATTTTTTCACTATGTAATAGAAATATTAAGGGAATAAATGAAAACAGTTAGCTATATACCGTTATCAGCATATGTTGAAGTAGATTGGTCTCTCGTTGTTTCTGAGATCTATCTATCTATCTATCTATCTATCTATCTATCTATCTATCTATCTATCCCAGTTTTAGCAATTTTATTACTTCAGTTTTATTACTTCAACTTTTTTATAATTTTCATCTTTTTAAGTTTTTAAACAGTTTTATATTATTTAAATTTTTATTATTATTTTTTTTATTTTACTTTGAAAATATTTTATACACGTTTGTTTGTTCATTTATTTATTTATTTATTCCAGGTTTAGCAATTTTATTACTTCAGTTTAAACTTTTATATATATATAATTTTCATATTTGTATGTTTTTTAGCTAATATTTTATTATTTTAATTTATTTATTTTTTCATTCTCACAATCCCTCACAACATGTAAGCAACCATGTAGCAATATTATGCATCAAGATACAAAACAGTAGTTTGATTAAAGTTTGCTCTTTTTAATTACCCACAATGCACCTGCTGACCACCATAACACGAGTGATTGCGCCAGGCTTCAGTCTTCAATCTGAATCAACTTCTGCAGCACAGAAACAAATCAATCAATCCCAATCAGCTGAGGTTTCTTCAGTAAATACTGATTTACTCGTCTGTGATTCGCCATGTGCAGTAAATTACCGCCGGCCTCATATCGCTGTCGCTCTTAACCTTTCGACGGCGTAAAGTCTTCTTTAGCAGCTCTGGGACAATAGAGTCACGTTTAATGAGCTTCACGTCTCCATTAATTAGATGTGCGGCTGTTGCCAGGCGGATCACGCCACCAGAAAAACCTACAGCTAGGCACGTAACAGAATGAAGACATTATTCGGCTTTTCTCTGGCACAAAGGCGCTAATGAATAGTGAAAGATGGAGTAACCGGATCCGGAGCCGTTTATGAGGATCCCCGAGGAGATTTTTCCATGTTCTGTAAGAGATTCGCCTAATCTGATCTCAAACTGAATTAAGATCTTCTCCGGACTGGATATGAATGACTCTTAATGGTGTCTCTCCCAAAAGCCACAGGCAGGGTTTCCAGAACGTGTCGGATTTCCATTGTGAGATTCTCATTCAAATTGAGACGGATTGAGTCTAATATAATTTTCTCCCTCAAGACAGCCTGTCTCCATCTCAGCACCTTTTAATAACCAGAAAACCGTCGACTGATCCTTTCCTCTCTCTGACCGGCCCTCAGCTGTCACAGCACAATGATAAAGTCTGGGTCCTGTCTGAGACCCACGCTCACCAAACGTGTAATTAAACTCTCAAACATGCTCTCAGAAAGGCAGTTCATTGCTTCATTTCGGCTGTTTTCAGAACCAGCTTGCTGTCTGTCCTAATGAATCACTGTGAACGGGGCTTTACTAATGCAAGCAGTCATTCTGCAAACACTTCTGTCCAGAAAGACAGCATTTCATTGATTAGAAAAGGGCTGCTCAAACTGACTCCAGCAAATAAAGCAAGCGGCGTCATTTCCAATGGAAGTTATGCTGCTGAATCTTTAGGTTGTATGTGCATGTATTGTGTTATTTGTCTTGCACAGGGGCATGAAGTCATGTTTGAGAAATAAATAGTACTTGTTAATATTTATTATGTTATTTATTAACATTTTGAGTTAGCATTTATTTTCATATATTCAGCTTTCCTCTTAATTGTAGTTAAAGTTTCAGTCATTTTTATTAGTTTTAGATTTCTATTTAGCTTAGATTTTATTTCAGTTTTAGTTTAGTAATTTAACTTAAGCTTATTTCATTTACTTGCCCAAAGCAACATTTCTAATTCTCATTAAAGTTTTTTTAAGTTGAAGGTTTTCTAATCTAATATCCAATTTTCATTTAAGTTTTCAAGTTTATGTTTTTCAGATGAAAACTTGATAATATATTTAGAAAATTTAAATGTTGCCTTGGAAATAAATAAATAAATATTAGCTGAAAAGCATAAATGAATATTAGATATTAGATTACAAATAATTCAACTTACAAAACTTAACTGAAATTGAAGCTCAAATTAAATATGAATATGTAAAAAAAATTGGACCGCATATTTGAAGAACTTAGACTTAAAACATTAAATGAAAATGAGAAATGTTGCCATGGCAATTTGTGTTGAAACTGAAATAAATAAATAAATAAATAATAAGATATAAATGTTAGCTGAAAAGCATAAATGAAAATTAGCTATTAGATTACAAATAATTTAACTTAAAAATCTTAACTGAAATTGAAGCTATAAATAAATATGAATATGTAAAAAAAAATTGGACCGCATATTTGAAGAACTTAGACTTAAAACATTAAACGAAAATGAGAAATGTTGCTTTGGCAATTTGAGCTGAAACTGAAATAAATAAATAAATAAATAATAAGATATAAATGTTAGCTGAAAAGCATAAATGAAAATTAGATATTAGATTACAAATAATTTAATTTACAAATCTTAACTGAAATTGAAGCTATAAATAAATAGATAAATAAATAAATAAATAAATAAATAAATAAATAGATAAACAAATGTTGCTTTGGCAATTTGAGCTGAAACTGAAATAAATAAATAAATAAATAATAAGATATAAATGTTAGCTGAAAAGCATAAATGAAAATTAGATATTAGATTACAAATAATTTAACTTACAAATCTTAACTGAAATTGAAGCTATAAATAAATAAATAAATAAATAAATAAATAGATAAACAAACAAACAAACAAATAAATAAATAGATAAATAAATAAATAAGTAGATAAACAAACAAACAAACAAACAAATAAATAAATAAATTTATTTGGTTATTTTCAATAACCAAAACAATTTTAATAGTTCTAATTAACAATAACAACACTGTTCAGGACTGACATGCTCCGCATGTGTGTGTATCTTAGTTTGGCAGGCTGACAGCCTTTAGTCCGATCTAATGTAGCACGCTAATGAATTGTGTTGTCGTTCTGTCCCGTTTGGCAGCATCTCTGTTGGCACACATGAACATCGCTTTGAACAACTGTTGTAATCATGTTATTTTTCGGGTGTAAAACTTGCAAAAACTCCCTCCACGTTTTCTTTCTAAGTGGGAGTAAAAAATGCAGGAACTTGCAGAAATTCCCATAATTACCCAGTGACATTCTCCAAATGTTAAAAATAATCTCTGCCAGGCTTTCATTCACAGCACGTCATGAATATCAGTGGCGGCTGACAGCGTGGTCTTATTAACCCCTCGTCAGCGGTCCGACATAACCGGTGACATTTCCCAAAATATCGCCACCGCCTGCTGAGCAATAACGGCAAAAGTGACATTCGGTGCAGCATTATAGGCCTAAAACAGCGCTAATTGTGTCACCAATGCACCTCGTGTCCCGGACACTCCAAAGACTGATGTCAGAAAGCATATGGCTGAAACTTACACCGGACAGCACTCAAAATCCAACACAAATCCCCCCAGTCCATTTCAGGAAGAAGTGAGGAGGCGTTTGAGTCACGCGTGTGGGAGAAACGCCGGCTAAAACAGAGATTCTGCCACTAATTGCTGCTGTCGCCGTATCATGATATCTTTTAAAAGGCAATTTTGTTTCTCTTTGCATGTGACAGCACAACTACAGACTCTATTGTGTGCTTCTCTGCGCCCAAACACAAGTCCTGAGCGCTGAGAGTGACAGATAATGAGCGCGGCCGCTAGTCCTCTGACTAGCAAAACAATAGCGTCCCGCAGTCTTTTTGTGCTGTTTACTGACGTGATCTCAGGACGACTATTTTAGTCATGTGTCAGGTTTTTGGTGTGCTATTTCGTAAAATAATCACTTACAGCACCTTTACATGACAGTATTGAGCTGTTTTGTCCATCAAGTATTTCTGTAGCATGACTAATTGCTTTGTATCACATTGTGGATGTAGCTTTACAACTGAACATGCAATGATCAAATAAGCAACACAATCTTTTAGAATAAGCATTACAAAGTCCGATTCATTGTAGCAAATCAGTTCATATAGGCCTAGATCAGGGATTCACACTTTTTTTATCAGTTGAAAATAATTTTCAAATGATAAAAAAGTGTGAATCCCTGATCTCTGACCTAAATTTTTTATCAATTAAAATATATTTGATTATTTTGACAACACATTTTATATGTTCATGGTTCTCTGATGTCAGTTAATGGTCACATGACATGCAGGCAAATTTTTTTTATTATGATTGTTTTTATTTATTTTCATTTTAACATTATTATAATTTAATAAATTTTTAGTAAGTGTTTTATTTTATAATTTTTATTTTAAATTTTTTAATTGAATTATATTTTAAGTTTTTTTTTAATCATTTTTGTTTATATAAATATTACATTATTATGATCAGTGCTGGGTAGATTACTTAAAAATTTCAGTCAGTTAGTGATTACAAATTACGTGACAAAAATTGTAGTTAGTAATCTATTAGATTACATATTCTAGGTAATCTAATGTGACTACTTGATTACTTTTAGATTACTTTCGACCTAACTTGTTTGGTTTATTTAAGTAGGATTATTTTAAACCATATTGATATAAAAACACAAAGAGAAAAAAAATATATATTCCATTTCTTGTAATCAACTACATGAACTGCATTAAACATTACATTATGTCAGAGTTTCCCCAAACTGAGATTCGTAAAGGAAAAGAGAGAAAAAAAAGTAGAAGGCAAAATAAACTATTTTAATCTAATATGTGATTTTATGTAATCAATAAAAAGTAATTGTAATCTGATTGTGACCATTAATAGCATTTAACTACAAGTACTTTATTTCTGGAATCTAAATTACATAATCCAGATTACATGTAATCAGTTACTGTTTATGATTTAATACATTTCTAGTAAGTGTTTTATTTTGATTGTTTTTTTTATTATTATTATTTTTAAATGATTTATTTTTTTGTATTTTTTTATGAACAATTTTCTGCAGTTCCCTCACAAACCCCCAGGTGTCTTTGAGAACCCCAGTTTGGATTTCTATTTCAAATAAATGCTGTTCTTTCGAACGTTCTAAACAGAAGCCTTAGAAAAAAGACACAAAACTCTTTTATGCCAGATAATGACCGTTCTTTTTTTATATGAATGATTTAATCTGATAGCTCCAGAATTAAAAAGACATAGCTAGCTAGGCACTTGTATCTCTATAGCAAGTTAGAGTCAAGGTAGCTTCCCAGATGTTCCTCACAAAAACGAAACATTAAGTTTTTCTAAAGTTGGTGGCAGGTTGTGTGTTATATAGCACGTCCTTGTTCGTCCTCTGTGGGGAGTACACTTTTACGGAGCTCAGATAAGCTATTTCTGGCATTTGTGAGGAGCTCCCAGGTTTGATGTGATCTGTGCGTGTGAACGCGAGCTGGTGTGGTTGACATCTGTCTGCGCCGTGACTGACATGTTTTGCCAGGAGATGACAGATACCTCCACTCATGTTTGTCACCGACACAGAGCCCGTGTCGTTACTACAGCATGCTTTTAGCATGAATAATAGAGTCGGCCTTGAAAACGTTTCCGTGTATGTTTGAGACGGATCCATGTCAGTCCTGCACGGCGATGCACAGCCGTTCGTGACCCTCTTAAACCAATTTCTCATTTATTCCTTTAAACTCATTACAGGGTCAGAGAAAGTGGCTTTCATTAAATATTAATGCAGCCCAAAGATTATATAAGCCTTTATAAATGACTCCAGCTATTTACTGCAACAAGACAGATAATATTCCTCATCGCTAGCAGTGTCCTAACTAGACACAATGCGTCAAGCGATAAAAGCTTCCAATTAAATCTGAGTTTCTGTCTGAAGCACCAGCCATGGTTCATTTTGTGCAGCGCTTGGTTGCGGTTTATGTGTAGCCCCGCCCACTGTGCAATCTCATTGGTCTAAAATTCTGCCGATTATTAAACATCAAATATGTTTTTATTGGCTGTGATCAGGGTTATTTTAGTATTATTTACACAGTATTTGTTCATATTTTAAATTTTGTAATATTTTCAGTTATTTTTAATTGTAGTTTAAGCAATTTTGCTATGTGGTTTTGTCATTAGTGTTTTAGGGTTCTATTTAGCTTTAATTTATTTTTTATTTCAGTTATTTTTATTTTAGTTATTTTAGAGTGAAACGCGAGGCCGCGGTCTAGAGTTCGCAGTTCCCCCGCGAACAGCAGCCCTTCACCAGCTCAGATTTCGGCGACACACGGCACGAGAATCAGCACTATTTCAGTACAAAAGTGATTACAGAGAACGGTTGAATACACTTCAATTAAAATACTACTTTTAAATGTGCCTTTTTATTTCTAAAATGCTTGTTAAACTAGTTTAAATGTATGTATAATATTGTAAACTATGCTGTATTCACCCAAATAAATTAAGTTTGTCTTGTATTTTGTCCATGGGTGTTCTTGCTTAATAATAAATATTCATCTTTTGATTATTGCTGTTGCCTATAGTAATTCTGTGTGTGATAAATCCAGCCCATTTTAAGCCAGCAATATAATAATTTTTAAACAATAGATGAATTGAATAAAACAACCTAGCATGGTGGGTAAAAATGTTTAACCCAACCAGCTGGGTCAAAATAACCCAGCATGTGTTCTGTCCAATATTTACCCAGCGCTGGGTTGCCAAATAACCCAAGTTGGGTTGTTTTTAACCCAGCATTTTTGAACTTAAACTTATTTTATTTAATTTATTTGCTTTAACATTTGAAGTTGAATTTTTTTATTCAATTTTTGTTATTTTGTATTATTTTTCTTATTTTATATATTATTTTATTTTATTACATTATTAATATTAATTTTGTTATTTTTATTATGTATATTTTAATATTTTCATCTTAATTGTAATTTTAGTCATTTTGTTATGAGTTTTTGTAATTGTTTTAGTTTTTTTTAATAACATTTCTATTTAGCTTTAATTTTTTTTTATTTCAGTTTGTCTTAGTAATTTTAGCACTTTAACGTCAACTTATTTTATTCCATTTATTTTGTTTTATTTGTGTTTAGTTGCCAAGTCAACATTTCTAAGGTTAGGTTTTAAATGAATAAAAGAGACTAATAGGTTTTAAATTAAATTTTTATATATATATATATATATATTCCTTTTATTTTTATATGTTCAGTTTTCGGTTTAATTTTAATTTTAATAATTCGGTTTAATTTAACATTTTGTCATGTGCTTTCGTTATTTTTATTAGTTTTATAGCTTTAATTAATACATTTTTTAGTTGTTTTAGATTTTTAGCTATACTCATTTTAGTGCTTCAACTTCAGGTTATTTTTTATAGTTAAGTTATTCATCAAATATTTATTTATTTATTTAATCGTTTCAGTAGTAACAACACCTGCTGTGATCGTCATGTAATTTTCAGTATGAGATATGATCCTGCAGCAGATCAGATTGCATTACTGCATATGCCAATATAAAACCCCACATCATATTATGTTTTCCAGACTCATGCATCGGTCTGCCCTGCGTTTGGAGTCAAATCAATGTCCAGGACTCATCTATTCTGACTGATTCCCAGGAGAGGACGAGGGGAAGCCAGCGACGTGTTTATTTCTAGAGAATAATGGCTCTAAATGGTAAATGAGTGTTGATTGATTCTCTATTGAGTGTGGGCCGCCATCGGCTGAACCTGCGAGTGAAGGATGTCTTTAAATAGAGCCTGTGACAGGAGGGAGGACACCAGAGCCCATCTACATTCCCATAGAGACAATCCGAGAGCAAGCTGCTGCCGAGTCACACAGAACGACACATCGTTACAGCACACCACCTTCAGCAGTCTGTTTACACCGCAGTAAAGCTGTCAGCCATTATGCCACAACCACCACTGACCGATAAACCATCCTCACGTGAACCTGTCATATTTATATTTCACCCAAAATTAAGAGAAAGAAATTGCTTTGCATGCAGTTTTTAAATACCATGAAGTTTATTTTTTTGCTGTTGCATCGTGGCATTATATTCATCACATTTAAGCATATTTTCCACAAACATTACAACAATCTACAGAAAAATCTTTGAAAAAACTGACTATTTATTTAAAAAAATAATTGATTTGTTATATGTCATTTATAATGAAAATAATATAAAATGCAAATTATGAAATATAAAATATAAAATATAATAAAATAATTCGAAAATTACATACATATATATATATATATATATATATATATATAATTCTATTTTTTATTTCTAATATTTAATATTTAATTCTAATGTAATGGGATGGGATTTACCTTTAAAATTAATGAGAAGTAAATCTCTGAATGCATTACAATTACCATAGTACAATAAAATCCCATTCTCATTTCTGTAAAGTAAAAAAAAAAAGATAGATTTGATTCAAGTTTTTGTAAATAACGATAGTATAGGTTGTACATCATTTATTTTAATTCAACATAATTTATTTATAGTTTATAATTTTATTCTAAAATTATATATTTAAAAATAAATCATATAACTGCACATATAAAAAAATATATGAAACAATTATTTAAATAATTATAAAATTACATTTTATTTGACATTTAAATGTCCATTTAATGTACATTTAACATGTCCAAGACACTTTAAGGAGAATTTGGGGGTAGGAATGGGCTTAATTGTTATGAAAATTGTCACTATGCAAGAAAATCTTAATGGACTTAAAATGGACTTTTGGGCTTCCTAGTGGACATTATTGTACACAACTACATTCATGGCATAGCAACAGTTGTAAGAGTTATTTTAAGTTATTCAAAGTTGGTTATGTTTGTCACAGCAAAGATTGCATGTAAAGTTTGCAATGCTTTGTCCGAGTGCACTGTGTGGATATATCAGCAGCAGGCCAGGCCGAATCGCACGAGTCAGGTAATGCATTAATATTAGGCAGAATCCTTATGAAGGATGATAGATGTCAAAGTGCATGAGTCATCAGCGCTTTAATAAGACTCAGCCTCATCAGGATGTTGAGCGACGCTCTGATCTCAAACACAGTGACTCACAAAGAGCCTCATTAACACCTGAAGCTCCGGCATCAGCCATTAATAGCCCACGGGCGCTCAGCATATCGCACCTTTATTTGGGAGCGCAAATTAATCTGCCATTTACAAAAGCATGCTGCGTCTGCAACGTGTTTGTGTGCAACTTTTTGTGCGTCACTGTTTCTGTGTTTAATTACGTGCTTCACTGTTTCACACGGTGGCAGAGCGTCTCGGTTCTAAATATAGCGCCTAATTCAATAATTGCCGTTTATCCATAAACTCGCCTGTTACTGAGGCGTATCGCTCCTGCTCCTCGTGGCACGCAGGGCTCTTATTACATTTATTTGACGGCCTTAAATAAAAACTCGCTGCATAACAGCGGCCTTACGCGCAAGCCGAGCGGATGCCGTGTATCCTGCTCCTAAATTAAATTACTCCGGCTGCCAGACGAGGCGACTGTTTGTCTGCACTTGAGAAAGGAGGGAATGGAGACTTATGGATCCAAATGGATTTCAAATAGAATTTAGAGCTGGACTTTAGTTTCTCAAGCATGGGTCACCATCTTTAACAGCACTGAGACGCTGGTTTTACCGTATATGAAATCACACGAATATCTGTGATGTGAAGGAGGAAAATGGGTCCATGTTGGGCCGAAATTGACAGATAAAACTGGCTTTAGTAAGCAAATTAATGCTTTAAACTTTTAAATAAAGTATTCAATAAAGTATTTGTCAAGCTAAGATATATTTTAGTATCACTGATATATTACTATAGATTTATAGATTAATGTTTATGAAGTTTTAGTTATTTTGTTGAGTGTGAGTGAAAATGGGCTTAGGTAATTCATTCTTTTATCTCAGTATTTGTCAACCTAACATATATTTTAGTAATAACTATATACATATATAAAAGTTTTTATTCATATATTTATATTTTTATATTTTCTGTGTTTATTTTTTAGTATGCTTTTATTAATAATTAGATTTTTCTTAATTTTTATATCTTCCATTTTCTTTTTAATTTTTAGTATATTTTGCATTTTAGTAATTTTGTTGTGTGCTTTTGTCATTTTTATTAGTTCCTGGTCTTCCTTTAAATGTCTATAATGTCTATAGTCTTTAATTTTTATTTCACTTTTAGTACTTCAATCTAAAAATGCACAACTAGCTGAAATATAGTAATATATATATTTTTATCAGTTAGCATTTATTTTATTTCAATTAGTGCAAATGTTTTTTATGGTTCAGGTTTAAGATAATAACCCTGAACCTAATTTTATATGTAAGAATAATCCTTTTTCTTTTTTAGTGACGTGATATTCAAATAAACTGTCTTCCAGCGAAAACATTTAGCAACTTTTGCACATCTTTCTGCAACCTTTCGGTGGAAAAACCAGATGTTCAATTAGGATGTTTCTTCGTCAGGCTGTCATAATGAAGATTAATGCTTGTTTAAGCATTACAGCAATTTTTGCCACATGTCACATGCTGAACTCAACAGAAAATATGATAAATATGCACATATACTCTATACGCAACACCTTATGCAGTTGTTCTGCAAATTCTGCAAAAAAATATTACCATTTGACTTTAAATGAGGCCTTATTGTATGTAAATTACATTTCATGGCATTTAAGTTTGTAATAGATCTTAATGGCTCACTTCTGATAACTATTTTATTTTATTTTTATTATTATGGCCATTAGTGAAGGAAATCCTCAATGTAGTCAATCACTGTAAATATTCTGTATAGAGCAGCAGCTCAGTGACACAACAGTAAAGCGCGACGCCATCCTGATGTTAGATGATCGACCTCTGATAGCCTGATGTTATTCTCCATTTTTCTTCCAATAAAATTGATCTTTGGGATGATTCTGTCAGCATGTCAGGCACAGACTGTTATCTGGTGTGGGTCTGTGGTCCATGTGCTCAGATCAGAGCCGTGTCTCTGCGGATGATTCATCTCCTGTAGTTTTGCAGTTATTGCTCGGCCTCTCGGCTCACATATTTATCGGCCCACACCAGTTATTAATTTTCTGTGCTTTCCTTCAGAACCTCTGGGGTTTGAGCCTCGCTTTGGGCGCTCAGGATGACAAATAGAGCGATGGAGCCACGAAACACACTGAAAATTCTTCCTCCTCTGGACTCCTGCTTCCCTTCTGTGAGCTGAAGAAAATAATCTCTCTCTCTCTCTCTCTCTCTCTATCTATCTATCTATCTATCTATCTATCTATCTATCTATCTATCTATCTATCTATCATCTTTCTGAATATCCATCCATCCATCCATCTCTTTTTTTTATAAAATACATACTCTATACTCCAGTATATCTTTCTGAACATATTTCTGTCTCCATTTTTTTGACTGAATAATACATAATTAATTCTCAAACTCATATGCTTCTCTTCATTCGCAGCTCATCTCTGCACATCCAGTGGTTGATCAGTTTTCAGATCAGTTCTGCAGGCGTCTCATTCTGATCGTCTACCTGTAAATGTCAGGTCTGTTTTCTCACGTCCCGATCTGATCCCTCAGCCTCCCTGTTGCTAAGCATCACGGGCCGAATCCTGAATGAATATAAATGACGGATCTCCCAACAGAGCCTCATATGCTTGACCAGCCCGACTAGACTTTAATTTCACCTTTCAGACTCTGCTGCCCCAGTTTGTGCCTCTCTTCACACATTTTTCTGTCTCAGGGCCATTTTTCAATATCAGGCCCATGCTGCTTTAAAGTGCTGCGCAGAGGGTTTGTTTGCTGGGGTGTGGCAAATGGAAGCTTTTATTGTTGTCTATTTATTTTAATAGAGCACAAGTCTTATTAACTTCATGGCAGGTTTCCTCGTTCTGCGTGAGTGTGCTTTATAGACTGTAGATTTGCCTGCTCAGTGGTTTCCTTTTTATTGAAGGAACACGGCAACATTTGCATAGAGCTAATTCCCTCCTCGCAGTGAAGTCACGGGACTGAAGAGCCGTCCTCCCGTCGCTCCGGCTCTTGAGTGCATTGTAAAAACGCCAGAAAACCAAAGACCCTCAAAGCCGAGAGTTTACAGCGGGTTGCATCACTTGGAGAAAAGCAAAGTGTTTTATGAGAGTTTAGCCTCTGTAACATCTCCTTTTTATTTCTGTGAGAACAGGAAAAGGAAACAGCGAGTCTCTAGACAGCTGGCTGTTTAATTTGAGCAAGCGAGAGTCGGGTCACCGCCGCGCCGCGAGACAGCTTGAGCTGTTTATGGGTTTGAATCGCTCGAGGCTTCGCGGGGTGGAGAGTGTTTGCCGCTGATAGTTCCTAACAGGTTTTGTGGGTCAGTAACTAATAAAGATGTTTTCGGAGGCTGTTTGACCCCTTGAGGATTTCCGTTAATGGCTTGATTAGCCTTTAACCTCATGTTGATAAATATGGACATATTTTGAGCTTAAGCTGAAGCAATAATCAAACGCTCCCCTGCACTGTCCTCTTTCTGTCGAGGATATCTTAGGATGGTTCGAGTGAAAATGATTTATTTGGGTCCTTGAGCAGAAGTTCACGTGCGCAGCTGTAAACTAATAATATAGATATTTATTTATTAAATGAATGCACACCAAGGGTGCATTTATTTAATGAAAAATACAATAAAAACAGTAAAAAAAAAAATTCAGCATCATTACCCCGGTCTTCAGTGTCACATGATCTTCAGAAATCATTCTAATATGCTGATTTGCTGCTCAAGAAACATTTCTGATTATTAGCAATGTTGAAAACAGTTGTGCTGCTTCATATTTTTGTGGAAACCGTGATACATTTTATTTTTGCTGAATAGAAAGTTCAAAGGAACAGCTTTCTTTTTTTCTTTTTTTTTTCCTTTATAACATTATCAATGTCTTCAGTCACTTTTGATCAATTTAATGCAACCTTGCTGAACATAAGTATTTATTTCTTACTGACAGAAACTGTAGCTTCTTTAAATAATTATTAGCTATTCCGGCAAACTAAAATCAGTGTTGTATAACATTTTAAACCAAAACAGTGATGAACAGCAGCTTGTAACTAATTATTGTACTACAAAATAGACATAAAATGCTTCATAGAGACTCAAATGAATCACTTTTGTTTTTTGGAAATGGTTCCAAAAATAAACCATCCAAATGTGCTTGAAATGAATCAGACTTCCCAGTGCTATATATGACACACACAGAGAGAGACAACTGTTTAGGAAAGTATGTTTGTTATTACTGCAGCTCGGCTAACCACTCAGATGTATATGACAAATAAACAACAATGCAGCATTTTGTCATGCAACTTTTGTTACTGTTCTGAAAAATGCAGTTAAGTTAGTAAATGACTACTTTTAGTAAGTTTCTCCTCATTAATGCACAAGTTTATTATGGACTGCATACAGATAGCGCAGCTGTCAATCGCAACGGAGGGAGGAACCCTTCAGACTCCGACGGCAGTTTGCTCTGATAGGAGACGGATAGTCGAGTCAAAGCGCTGCTGTATAGTCTGCGGTTCATGCAGAGTCTCTCTCATGGCTCATTTTCAATGCATTTTCACACTAAACCATGAAACCAACAGCTGTGGTCAGCAGGTGAAGAATTAACTGGTCTTGAGAAGCCAAATGTGCAAAAAATGATGTTCTTGTTTTCCAGTACAAATATCTAAACATTCCTAAATGAAGATGCATTTACTTGAGAAGCGAGATGACTTGAGATATCGAGTCTTGTTTTCTGAATAATGCATCAAAATTTAGTTTAAGCTCTGAAGAGTTTAGGCTTAAAAAATATCAGTAACACTTAACCTTTATGTATAATGCATTATAAAGGTGTTGTGTGTTGTAATGCATTACATCTTTTCATAATTAATTGTAACCAAATTTAAAATGCATTATAGTATTTGAAGGTTTGTTTGTGTTTTAATGCATTATACTTTCTAAAGGTGTAACAACGAATAGATACACTGCAAAAAGTTATTTTCTTGATATTTTGTCTTGTTTTCTAGTACAAATGTCTAAACATACTTGGATCTAGATATATATATTTCTTGTTTTCAGCAAAAACATTTTGATAAATTATTCAGAAAACAAGCCTTCATAAGTCATTTTGTTTCTCAAGTAAATGTATCTTGATATAAGAATGTTTAGATATTTGTACTGGAAAACAAGACAAAAATTCTAAGTAGTTTTTTTTTTTTTTTTTTTGCAGTGTAAGTATAATAATGTATTATAACTGTGGTTACAATTATTCATGAGATCATACAATGCATTGCAATGCTTTAAATATAAAGGTTTCAAGTAAGTGTTACAATAAATAAATAAATAAATAAATACATAAAAAACAACAAAAACTCACTTAATTTTGATACATTTTTCAGAAGTCATTTTGCTTCTCAAGGAAAAGAATCTTGATTTAAGAATTAATTTAATAATTTAAGATATTTGTACTTGAAAACAAGACAAAAATAATCGAAAATTCACTTTTTGCAATGCAAGTACAATACTAGAACTCGAGTTTAACTTGTATTGAACATGGAACATTATTAAAAAAAAACTTAATGATGAGTAACTAAACTTACAAACTTAATTTAACCCCTGTGAAGATCTAATGACCGAATCAACAGCTTAATAATGTGTTTGGATGTAACAGGTTGCCAGGCAAACGCAAAAGCTTGATGCTATTTCAAGGGTGTAATATCTAATTCTGTTTGCTATCTGGAATACACTTTTTTCTCACACATTTGACGCACTGAATATCTGTATTATGCATGTGTCAACCTGGCAACCTTCGCTGATGAAAACTAATGCCATTATATGAGAGCTAGACGCGGGCGGAGGAGAGAAGTTTAATTGAATTTTTTAATGAGTCCACACTTTAAGTCACTCTGCCAGCTTGCCTCAAACACGATAACGTTTCCTAATAAAGAAAATCAAAGTTGGGCTTCCCTCCTAATGAGATTGAAATTCTGGCAACCTCTTTTAATGTGTTACAGTGGAGTGAACAAATATTTGATGGGAAAAACGATGGGGGAAAGGAAACAACAACAAAACAGGGAGGAAGAAGGAAGTCATTATAGGCTCTGTGGTGCTGATCCAGACAGGTCTGATGCAGTGCCTTTACAAGATATTCAACAGATATATGATTAAAAAAAAAAAAAATATATATATATATATATATATATATATTCTTACCTGTATAAACAAGGCATGGTTTTGGAAGGAAGAACGGTTTAAAGGAATATTTCACCCAAAAATGACCCTCAGGCCATCCAAGATTTTTTTTTTTTCATCAGATTTGGAGAAATTTAGCATGATATCATTTTCTCAGCAATGGATCCTCTGCAGTGAATGGGTGCCGTCAGAAAAAACGTGGTCTGGTGTGAATCAGGAGAGAAATCTGCACAGATCAAGAACCGTTTACAAGCCAAAACAGTCCAAAACAGCTCAAAACAAGTATATGGATGCATTTTGAAGTAAGAGACAACAGGAAATTGACTTTTTCACTGGATGAAGTGTTATTATGGATTATGGACTCTATTTTAGCCAGAAGCAATGGTTTGAAGTTAAAAACATCTTGATGGAATTTTTTTTCTCTTACAAACATGCAGCTTTTGGCTTCACAAGATGCTAATTGATGTACTGGGGTGGTGTGGATTACTTGTGGATTATTGTGATGTTTTTATCAGCTGTTTGGACTCTCATTCTGACGGCACCCATTCACTGCAGAGGATCCATTGGAGACAAAGTGATAGAATGCTACATTTCTCCAAATCTGATGAAAAAACAAAGTCATCTACATCTTTGATAGCATGTGATGAGTATTTTTTTTTTTAGCTAATTAAATTGTTTTTTTTATTTTCATATATATGCATAAATATAACAATAGTACTATAAAAAGGAAAAAGCAATAATTATCTATTTATTCTATAATATTTTCTATAATATTATATATTCATTTTAATATTTATTCTATTTAAACCATTTTAACATTAAAAATGCCATCCACAAACCTTTTTCACAGCAGTATCTATTTACACAGTGCAAATAGTCTTCAGAGTGAAACTTTAGTTAGTAAAATTAAGTTTGGAATTGATTCACTGAAACCTATTTGAACTGATTCACAAAATGAATCAAATTGACCAACTCTAAATCTGTTTTTGCTACTTAAGTTTAAATGTTGCTTAGTTTTATATTGCATAGATATCTGGATTTTCAATATATCATACAACCATATCATTTTGAGTGAAAAAATTATTAGAATATTAGTATATTTAAATTTTGAATCGATTCACTAAAACCTACCGTTTGAACTGATTCACATAAATGAATCATATTTACTGGCTCCAAGGGTGTTTTTACTACTGAAGTTTAAACGTTGCTCACTTTATAACTCAAAGTCATCGCACATTGAATATGAATACTGATATGAATATTCAGTAAGGTAATCTTCAATCGTGTGATTTTGAAGCTCTTAAAACCGAAACTAGTGTGATGCTGATTGAACCAGACTGAGAAAAATCCCACCTCGTGACAAAGCTAGGAAATATAATCAATGTTGCGTCTGAAAGGACAAAAGCCACTTAAAACGAGATGGCTTTCTTTCTGTAAAACACTTGACCAGAAAACAGAGATGCAATGCCGCGTTCTCAGCGCTCAGTCCAGCGAGTCCAAATCAAAGGAAACGTGTGCGGTGAATCTGATTCCAAGATACAGTCACTCAATGACAAAGGCCTTTGTGGCTATTGACAGAATTTGCCCGGTGATCTCAGAAACGTGACAGAGGCTCACGACGGCCCGATCGCTTGATTAAACCCGTGTATTTACACGTCAAGCGCGGTGTCAGTCGCGGGCCGCTCTCATCCGCGCCGCTGTATCTGTCGTCTTACAGCTAATGACAGGATGATGAAAGAAGCGCGTCCCGAGCCGGTTTGAATGACACTCTCAGTTACGGGTCGGGCTTTAATCTTTGGTTAACTTGGCCTTTTGCCGCTCTGGGATGGAGCGCCTCTGTATCTTCCTTTGAAGAATGACACCAGACCGTCTGATCCTGTGGGAAACCTTTAATATACCTGGCAAGGATTCTGGAAGAATGGAGTCATGTCTACTGCTTCATCAAATCATGGCTCACTGATCTAAATTGCTTTCTTTCTTTTTCTTTCTTTCTTTCTTTCTTTCTTTCTTTCTTTCTTTCTTTCTTTCTTTCTTTCTTTCTTTCTTTCTTTCTTTCTTTCTCTTTCTTTCTTTTTCTTTCTTTCTTTCTTTCTTTCTTTCTTTCTTTCTTTCTTTCTTTCTTTCTATTGCACGGACTATTTATTTAGACGTGACAGTCAAAAAACAGCGATATATATATCACTGTAAAAAAACAAAGGTTGAGAAAACTTAAAAGTTTAAGGCAACCAGCTTCAGGAGATTTTTGAATTTTCTCAACTTGTTTTTGTAGAAGATTTTTGGGTTCTCAACTTTTTGTTGAGAAAACAAGTTGAGAAAACTCAAAAAAATCCTGAAGCTGGTTGCCTTAAACTTTTAAGTTTTCTCAACCTTTGATTTTTTATGGTGATGATATATACATATATATACATGTATATGAAATACACTTTTGCATGTAAGTTTAACTTACACCAAACTTTACGGTTTTATTCCTATATATATATTCTGAAGGTTTTCACAGAGGGATTTGTTCATTTATCATCCGCCTGATTTTTGTTTTATTTTTAATTTGAGTTAGTTTTAGCAATTTGGTTGTGTTTTTGTCATTTAATTAGTTTTTGCATTTTAAATATGCTTTTTAATAGTCTTCATATATTTTTATTTCAGTTTTTTTTAGTTATTTTACTACAAACAGATAAACTAAATGAAAATGAGAAAAGTTAAAATAAAATAATTTTAGTTGAAATAAAATCTTTTTTTATATATTAATCTTATTTCAGTTAAAATTCAGGCCTATTTTATTTCTAGTAAGAAATTGTTTTATGGTTTTAGTTTTAGTTAACTACAATAACCATGCTAATATGTCATCAAAATGAAACAACACATTTGAACCCAATGGCTGAATCCAATGTTCATATTTCAGTTCTGAAAATTGAATGCAGATTAATACATAGCACATGGAGGGGCTATTTGGGGCTCTTTGGCTTTTCATAATGTGGTATTTCAGACTAATAAAGGGACTTGTAAAGTTCCCCTGCAGTCACTAATTTGTGTTCCTTAAAACTCATATTTGATATTCAAAATTACATACTTAAACTTTTTTTTTTTCATTTGAAAAAAAATTATTCATGCCTTAAAATGGCTTGCATTAAACTGCACCCTTACCTAATAAAATGAATTAATGAATAAGTAAATAAATTCTTTCTAAATAAATAAATAAATACATTTAAAATAGTTAAAGGCGGGGTAAGTGATTTTTCAAAAACGCTTTAGAAAACTGATTCGGGCCGACTAGCAAAACAAACTTGTAGCCAATCAGCAGTAAGGGGCGTGTCTACACACGATGTGGAGGAGAGAGCGTTCAGGGCACCGGATGGACATTAGCGAGCCAAGCGACAGAAAGATAGAGATGGCGGATAAAAAACAAAAGAGGAAAACGTATGCGGAACAAAAGAAGGCTTAAGGCAAGAAGTAGGACCCGTGTAAATATCGGATCAGCTTTCCAGCGCTGAAGAGAACACAAGGAGCAGAAGGCCTGCGATCGGACGCAGAGGTTGCTCTGTTTCTTCTCGATAGGTGAGTAACACCGTGATTGCGCCGCAACAGCTAAAGTCTGTCTAGTACACTAGACGCGACAAAGCGACCGTTGAAAATCGTTTGAAATTTGTGTCAATACTTCATAAATAGAATGCAGCAGCAGTTTTCTGTTGGGGATTTGTCATGTCGTGCCACGCCGCATCCAGTGTAGAACATAGATATGTATATATATATATATCTATGGTGCCCTCTAAGCGAGATCCCAATTTCGTCGGTCAACCGACGTGACATCGGGAGTGACCGACTGAAAGGGAACTAATCGTTGCCTGTGTTGCGTACGTATGTGTGGGGCGGAGCTATCAAAATAGGGGCGAGACAAAAAAAAAGAAATCGCTTACCCCACCTTTAATGGGGCTGCTGCCAGCCCAACAGAACATGTGAGCAGTGATGTTCTGGCAGATGCTGTCAGGTCAGCTGTAAATCCCTCCAGTGAAGCAGCAGGTTTTTGAAGAAGCAGCCAGGCTGAAACAGCCGAGCGTATTTCTTGAGCGCTTGTTTGCACAGCAGAAATGCATTAATGTTTCATGGCTGGTTTCGGCATCAGAGCGCTCCCTCCAGGAGCCCGTTTGACTGCAGATGTATCGATTAAAAAGATTAGCCATTACTGAATTCCTCACAGACGCACTGGCCTGATTCACCACCTCCATTTCCTCATGCAGAGCTGAGCGCCGCTCACACGGGAACTCAGAATGACTTCTACACTCCAGTTCAATTCCTAAATTTGAATTGAGCTAGAAAACTGAATGCAGGATTGCAATTTTGATTTCAAATGAACTGGAATTCAAAGTCTGTCTGTCTGTCTGTCTACAGTATCTATCTATCTGAATATCCATCCATCTCCTTTTGTATTCCACAGAAGAAAGAAACTCACACGAGTTTGAAACGACATGAGGGTGAGTAAATGATGACAGCATTTTCATTTTTTGGGTGAACTGTCCCTTTAAAGACCTTAATGAGTTCACTAAATTAGCGTTTTCCTTTACTAGCACTGTATTTTCTGTTGATTCAGGAGGTTTGGTGGGACATATAAAGAGCTACGTTAACTGTATTAAAACTAACAGTACAACATTTATGTTTCAGATTTCTATTTCAAATAAATGCTGTTTTTTGAGCTTCCTATTCATCAAAGAATCTTGAAAAATAAAATGTATCACAGTTTCCACAAAAATAGTCAGCAGCACAACTGTTTTCAACATTGATAATAATCAGAAATGTTTTTTGAGCAGCAAATCAGTATATTAGAATGATTTCTGAAGATCATGTGACACTGAAGACTGCAGTAATGATGCTGAAAATTCAACTTTGATCACAGCAATAAATTACATTCTACAATGTATTCACATAGAAAACTGTTATTTATAATAGTATTAATATTTCCCTGTTTTTACAGTATTTTTGATCAAATAAGTGCAGCCTTGGTGAGCAGAAAAGACTTCTTTAAACAAAAAAGTTAACCCTTTATTGAACTATAGTGCAGATGAGCACAAAGCTACAGACATGCATGATACAAAAGTAAAATTTTCATTTCATAGGGTCTTTAACTGAATTTGAGAATCACTGCGAACAATTAACCAAGAGCTGAAGATGCATGCTGTGTGTAATAACTGTACCTGCTCACTGTGCATTTCTCCATTTCTAAAAAGACGCCCTGGAGTTTATTCTGACACAATCTTTCTAAAATTATGATTACAAATCATGCTATTTTCAGGCGCTCCCTGACTGTGCATATTCCACTTTTAGCAAAACATTGAACGATGTTGGCCGTCTTCCCCATCTGACCCGTCTGAATTCTCCAGCACGGTTTTGTTTCGGGACAAGACCCAATTAAAGCAAAGAGCGGCCCAGTTTTCTGCAGCCAGCATACATCATCTCCTGTCAGATAAGCCCTTTCGAAGCGAAAAGCTGAATATGCGTTGCATCTGCTGCCTACTTATACTCACGCTGTGATCAGCAGCAGCTGGATGCAATAATCGCATGCCAATGTGCATTGGCTCGTTTAGTTTACACTCGAAGTGGATTGGTCCCTCTAAGCGAGATCCCAATTTCGTCGGTCAACCGACGTGACATCGGGAGTGACCGACTGAAAGGGAACTAATCGTTGCCTGTGTTGCGTACGTATGTGTGGGGCGGAGCTATCAAAATAGGGGCGAGACAAAAAAAAAGAAATCGCTTACCCCACCTTTAATGGGGCTGCTGCCAGCCCAACAGAACATGTGAGCAGTGATGTTCTGGCAGATGCTGTCAGGTCAGCTGTAAATCCCTCCAGTGAAGCAGCAGGTTTTTGAAGAAGCAGCCAGGCTGAAACAGCCGAGCGTATTTCTTGAGCGCTTGTTTGCACAGCAGAAATGCATTAATGTTTCATGGCTGGTTTCGGCATCAGAGCGCTCCCTCCAGGAGCCCGTTTGACTGCAGATGTATCGATTAAAAAGATTAGCCATTACTGAATTCCTCACAGACGCACTGGCCTGATTCACCACCTCCATTTCCTCATGCAGAGCTGAGCGCCGCTCACACGGGAACTCAGAATGACTTCTACACTCCAGTTCAATTCCTAAATTTGAATTGAGCTAGAAAACTGAATGCAGGATTGCAATTTTGATTTCAAATGAACTGGAATTCAAAGTCTGTCTGTCTGTCTGTCTACAGTATCTATCTATCTGAATATCCATCCATCTCCTTTTGTATTCCACAGAAGAAAGAAACTCACACGAGTTTGAAACGACATGAGGGTGAGTAAATGATGACAGCATTTTCATTTTTTGGGTGAACTGTCCCTTTAAAGACCTTAATGAGTTCACTAAATTAGCGTTTTCCTTTACTAGCACTGTATTTTCTGTTGATTCAGGAGGTTTGGTGGGACATATAAAGAGCTACGTTAACTGTATTAAAACTAACAGTACAACATTTATGTTTCAGATTTCTATTTCAAATAAATGCTGTTTTTTGAGCTTCCTATTCATCAAAGAATCTTGAAAAATAAAATGTATCACAGTTTCCACAAAAATAGTCAGCAGCACAACTGTTTTCAACATTGATAATAATCAGAAATGTTTTTTGAGCAGCAAATCAGTATATTAGAATGATTTCTGAAGATCATGTGACACTGAAGACTGCAGTAATGATGCTGAAAATTCAACTTTGATCACAGCAATAAATTACATTCTACAATGTATTCACATAGAAAACTGTTATTTATAATAGTATTAATATTTCCCTGTTTTTACAGTATTTTTGATCAAATAAGTGCAGCCTTGGTGAGCAGAAAAGACTTCTTTAAACAAAAAAGTTAACCCTTTATTGAACTATAGTGCAGATGAGCACAAAGCTACAGACATGCATGATACAAAAGTAAAATTTTCATTTCATAGGGTCTTTAACTGAATTTGAGAATCACTGCGAACAATTAACCAAGAGCTGAAGATGCATGCTGTGTGTAATAACTGTACCTGCTCACTGTGCATTTCTCCATTTCTAAAAAGACGCCCTGGAGTTTATTCTGACACAATCTTTCTAAAATTATGATTACAAATCATGCTATTTTCAGGCGCTCCCTGACTGTGCATATTCCACTTTTAGCAAAACATTGAACGATGTTGGCCGTCTTCCCCATCTGACCCGTCTGAATTCTCCAGCACGGTTTTGTTTCGGGACAAGACCCAATTAAAGCAAAGAGCGGCCCAGTTTTCTGCAGCCAGCATACATCATCTCCTGTCAGATAAGCCCTTTCCCAGTTGAAGCGAGAGAAGCATCGAGTCCAACACGGATCTGTCAGGAAATAACGTCTCTCCAATCAAAGCGCTCATCGTAAATCCAGCAAACAAGCAGGAGTGTTTCAGCAGCACATGTGTGTCTGAGCCCTGCAGGAGTCAAGATAGCCATCTGACAGAAGCTCATCGCTACACTTCTCTGTTTCCCCTGCATGTTTACATGTTAGGTTGGTAAAAATTCGACAGTTTTCATAGTGGAGTCAAACACTTCCCGCTAACAATGTGCCATAAGCTATAAGCATCACTGTTTCTGTTGCTCACACATAGTGTTAGAGCTTTGTTTATATCACCAGCACATGTATTAAAGTTTGTCCTGCAGCGTTTGTGCTCCAGACATCAATGATTCCTCAAATCATGTCTTTTGTTTGAATGTGTACCATGGATATATGGCTATACACAAATACCATGGAATATGAGTATAAGTAATTGATAATAATAACAAAAACACAACGAAAACTGTCGGTGCATTAGTGGTGGGGATTTTTAGGGACTCTTTCGGCAGTTTGCATCCTTACGCCAGTAAGTGGAGACAATTTCTATCTTTATGAGTGAGTCATTGAATTGTTTTTGAATGAAAAACTCTGACTCTTTAGAAACAAAATGTATGCGAGTCTGTCTGATTCAGTGACTCATTCACTGAGGCAATTCATTTTACTATATATATATTAGGGCTGTCGATTTTACATGTTAAAATGAATTGGTTATGGAAAAAAATAATGCTTTACAATTTTTAATGCAATTAACATTTGCATTGTCTGCTTTTGCACAGGTTTGCCAACGCAAACATTACTTATTAAAGCCACATTAGAATGATTGTGCATCTCCAAGCAACACACAATTTCTGAATGAATCCTCATTTTGAACGAATCATATGAATCAACGATTCAATGGCCCATTCATGAAGAGTCATTTACTTCAATCCTGAATGAATTAGCCATTTGAATGAATCAAATGAATGAATGACTCAATGACTTATTCACATACATTTTTTTTATATCATGTTCATATATAATTAAAAAAATCAATTTGAATAAAAAACGAATTGAAGGACAGTTCACCCCAAAAATATATAAATAAATAAAAAGAGCACGAAAAAATAAATTCTTTCTAAAGCTAATTTAATGTAATATCTATTTCATGCTTTTCTCATGTAACACAATAATGGCTTTTAAATTCAGTTATATTATCATATTAAAACACACACACACACACACACACACACAGATATATACATCTGTGTATGTATGTATGTATGTATTTTAATTTGATTTTATATATATATATATATATACTATATATACTGTATATACATGCATATATAAATATATATACACACACTTTATATACTTTTACATCAACATACACTCTTAAAAATAAAGGTGCTTCACGATGCCATAGAAGAACCTTTTTGTCTAAATGTTTCCATAAAGAACCTTTAACATCTGAAGAACCTTTCTGTTTCACAAAAGGTTCTTTGTGGCGAAAGAAGGTTCTTCAGATTATAAAAAGGTAAGAAACAGATGGTTCTTTAAAGAACCTTTGACTAAATGGTTCTTTGCAGAACCAAAAATGGTTATTCTATGGCATCGCTTGAAGAACCTTTTGAAGCACCTTTATTTTTAAGAGTGTACCATGGTACTGATTATTGTGTTACATATTGAAGATGGCTCAGTTTCAGCAATATTATGCACACAAGGCAGGAAACTCTTTCTCTCTCTCTCTCTCTCTATTATCTGTTCCATTAAGACCCATGGGTACAATAAAGTGTCTTTTGTAGTTTCACTAACATTAATTTCACTTTTTATTTGATAAACCATCTGTGATAGATTGTGATTGTGCTGCAGCATAAACAGCGAGACGTCTGATATGATGATTAAAGTGATTAAAGTAATGTGACATGTGGCCAAGTATGGTGACCCATACTTGGAATTAGTGCTCTGCATTTATCCCATCCTAAGTGCACACACACAGCAGTGAACACACACACACCGTGAACACACACCCGGAGCAGTGGGCAGCCATTTATGCTGTGGCGCCCGGGGAGCAGTTGGGGGTTCGGTGCCTTGCTCAAGGGCACCTCAGTCGTGGTATTGAAGGTGGGAGAGAGCGCTGTACATTCACTCCCCCCCACATACAATCCCTGCCGGTACGAGACTCGAACCCGCAACCTTTGGGTTACAAGTCCGACTCTCTAACCATTAGGCCACGATGAATAGACACGGCAGACATTTGTCCCACATGATGTAGTTGCGTTAAACGCTCCTTAAACGGTACATCACATCTTGATTGAACTACTCGTGTGTGTGAGAGATCGCCTATAAAAAACCACCACAGCACTTAGCGCTGGTTAATAAGGCTGCATTACATAAAGCAGAGCACCGTTTGACATCGTGTCGCATTATGCAGAAACCAGTCTGACTGAATAGCTGCAATTCACATCCCAAACAAAAGCCACCAGAAAAATGAGACACAATGCGGAGGAAATGTCCTCCGCCGAGACGCTTCTCTGGGGGGCGGCAGTAATTGCCTTGACGTTTTCAGACGGATGCTGGCACACAAACTTTTGTACCGCTGCGCGCACCAGCTTGAAGTATTATGTACATTGATAATGTGGTTTTCTCTGTCTGAACAAACAATCTTTTGGGGCTCATCTCAAATCTCTGTAATAGCCTGCCTGCGTTTCAAGGGATGTAAACAGACGCATATAGCTTCTGGCTATCCGCGGCCCTTATTCTGATCTCTCATGTCAAACAGAGTATGGTAATTGCGTTTCTATTCTAATTCAGATTCTTAACATTGCAATTTATTACACAAGAAGTTTGGTTTAGATTTCCTGTTGCTGAACTGAAAAATAATAAAAACTATTGAAAAAAAGAATCAAAGCTTTTGAAAAAGAATCAAAACCCCAGAAATCTGCTGAATCATTTGCTGGAAGTGGATCGTGATCTTTCCACTGAAACCACTTTCACTCTGGATCAAACCGCTGCTAGTATTAGAGTAAAAGGTGTGCCTACCTGCTGAATGTGTGTCAGTAGACAATGAGATTGACGTCCACAGAGGAGGGCAGATGGAGAGACAAAGAGACAAAGAAACAATTAGAACTGAATTCAAACATCTATGACTTTCTTTGACAGGTAACTGCCTTGTTAGACAGCATGCTATCATTCATAAGTGACAGATTTGGAACACTACATAGACAGCAACCCAGCATGCAACACAAATACTGCTCCTCATGTGAAGCACATGGAGATTCGACTCACAACTGATTGCAATAGAGAGAGAAAATAACAACACAATACTCTTGTAAGCTGTACATACAGTAGCACATACAAATATTGGTGTTAACATTATATTAAAATAATACATTTTTTTAACCATATTATTTCCCTCAGTGTTAAATAGAATGTAATTATATTATTAGCAATAGTATTGTTTATTTTTAGAATATCTTTTTTGTTAATAGTATATTTTTGTTAATAGTAACAGTATTTTATTTTTCTCTGTATTGAATATAATATTTTATTTATTTTAATTATAGTATTTATTAATTTTTATGAGCTTTTTTTATATTCACATTGTTTTTATTTTATTTGTTTCATTTTAATTTGAGTAAATTTGTCATTTTCAGTATTTCTATACAGCTTTAATTAATTTTCATTGCAATTCTAGTTTTAGCACTTTTAGTGCTTCTGCTTAAACTTTATTTATTTATTTTTCTTTATTAGGATTTTCATCATACACTAATATTTTATTATATTTCATGTATACCTTAATGAATTATAATATAGTTACCTGTTCTCACGAAATATGATGCATTTTGTAGTATGTTTGCTTTTACAACCATTCTTGAAGAAATGTATTATGGCTTAATCAGCAGAAAGACACCACAAACTCATGATTCCTGTCTGAATCTGAGCCATATTACAACTATTTGATCAATTCTCATGTCATTGTCAAGTTTTTTACGCCTAGCTCGGATTTCAAGGTCAGAATTATGCAACGTCGTTTGCACTGCGCTCTTGCGTTACTTGATCTTTTTATTTTGGTGCGTCAATCTGTTGAGTTACTTAGTATAGGAAATTATGATCCGCACTCACGAGAACAATCTTCTTTTTTCTTTTATTTTACATTCATTACTGATGGGAAAAGACACAAATGTTTCGGCTCAAAGCCTTCCTCAGTGTGCAAGGTCAGAATTATGGCCAGTGACAGAAGAAAATGCAAACATGATCCAGATGTTTTCTGCTGCATCATTTTACTGCATCCAAACAGTGACAGAAAATTATAGATTTCACAGAAAAAAAGCTTATTTATTTAAAAACTTTGTTTATAAATTTATATTGTGAAAAGATCCATCTACATGATGTCAAGTTTTATGGATGTTTTTGAACTCAGGATGATCAAATTAGCTAATATTAGGCCTTTTTTGCAAATCAGCAGAATTTTTTTGTCAAGATGCCGGGATTTTATCTCCTTTTAACCACAGATCTTAAATACTGTTTTCATTTGTGCAATGAGCATATTCACTATGCATATACCGTCATTTCAAAGCAGCTTTGAAAATGCATGCTTACAATGTTTTCAAGCCATAATGAACAGGGAATCTAGTATTAAATCAAGAAATCTGATGCCAAAACGGTTCTTGAATGTCTTGTAAAAAGCATAAGTTAAACATTTGCATAAACAGTTTTGGAAGCTTCGTCAAAGAAGAAAACAATCAATGAAAAATGGTTCAATTTCAGTCTGTTTCTCGCACAAAGCTGATTTGAGGTCAGAAAACTTGCAGTATATTCCTCTTTTATGATGCTTCGTTGTATACAAACAGCAACGTGAACGTTTTTCCCTCTGTGTTTCACAGAAAATGAAAGTCATACGTGTTTGGAATGACGTGAGGGTGAGTAAATGATGACAGATTTTTTTATTTTTGGTTGATTTATTCCCTTAATAAATGCAATTCCAGCTTCTATCTGCACTTTCTAGAATAGACTCAAATTTTTGAGGTTAAAAGAAAAATGAAGAGATGAAATAAAAATAAAGTATTAATTTACACCTCATTTTCATTCCTGAATTAGAAACAGCCTGGAAGACGTTATTAATAAAGAATTAATATATTCATACTTTATCACCTTGTCCAGGCACCTTGGCAATTAATCTGGGCTCAAATTAAAGAGATTCTGACCCATTTCTGCTCAGAGACGACCTGTTAATAATTCACTCCATCACACCTGCGATCACACACACTCTGAGCAACAGAAGCTAATTAAACCCCAGCGACCAATCAGGGTCGTGCTCTGGATGGAGAATTTGCATAATTAGAGAAGTAAAGAATGAGGACTCACAATAAGAGAACTGAGCTGTCCTTGTGTACTGAACAAACAGCCAGGACTGAAATGAAACACACCGAACCATGACTCAAGAACTCATGGAGACCTTAAGATCCACTTTGCGTTTAGTTCCCAACACAAAGACTCAGGTGTGTTTAATTTGAGTTTGAGCTGAACTCTGCAGGAAAATGGCTCTCCAGAACCTGAATTGGGGAACACAGGTTTAAAGGAACAGTTCACCCAAAAAGCGCAAATTATGTAATCATTCATAAACTAAATCAATCATAAAAGTAGTGCAATACAATACAGTATGTGCACTAAATTAAACTGAAACGTGATATGATGCATATTTGTGTTTTTTTTCTTGTTTTTTTTTTAAGAGCAACATTTAAGTGTTTTTTTTTATATACATAACGTCAAATGTATATTTGTAAATGTATATTTATGTTATATAAACTACATAGGTTTTCAAATTATTTGAAAAAATATATAAAACATATATATGTGAAGAGTTCAGATGCAGAAGCCTCTAAGTATCTTTTAAAATTTTCTTCTAAAATTAGCATTTTTTTCTCACTCTCCTATGTTTATGTTCAGTTATTTCACTTCAATGGCAATGAAAGGAACATATTCCTTGCCATAAAAGTGAAATGACTGAATCTACACATATGAGTGTAATTATATTAGTATAATACAAATTATATTAGTGCAATATGTAATAATATTAGTGTAATTATCTACACACTGTATTTATTATGGATGTTTAATATAAAAATGTGTGTATATATATATATATATATATATATACTTAGAATTTTATATTTATATTTATAATAATTAAACATCCATAATAATTACAGTATAAAGTATACCTGAATATATATATGTATATGGAGCTGGACAGATGTGATCACTCAGATCTGTTGGAAACTGAATGGAAATGAGCTTGAGGCGATTCTGCAACAATTTTCCTTTCGTGTAAAACAGCACACAGGCTATGAATGACCCAAAAACTATTCCTTTTAGTATTGTTTTCTGTTTGTGCCTGCATGAGAAATAACTTCAGTTAAACTATTAAGCACCATAACTAGGCCTTCCACACACATACTCTTATTAACACTTATATAGTCTGTGAAAACAGCAAATTCCCTTCAGAGTGCCTTTATGAGGTCTCATGTGCTTTGGTGTCACAGTTATTTATTTCCTGACTAAACTACATGACACACGACAGTTCCCAATACTCAACAATTCCACAGAGCATGAGCGCGAATATCGCTGCTTATTACAGTGAACGCGGGCGGAATAGCAATGGCCGGATTCTGGGAGAATAATTAGGTGTCACAGACCGGCACGCTGGATATCCAAATGCCCAGCGCAGCGGAAGCGGGCTGATTGGCACGGCCGGCGTGGGTGCGGTGAAGGGTCAAATAATGAACAGAAATCTGTTTGTTGGTGCTTTTCTAAATGGAAATCACAGAGCGTGACTAACAGGCAGACGTGTGTGTTCTGATGCAGAACGAGAGCAAACTAAAGCGCTGGCTTTTTCTGAACCCGGAGGAAACAGGAAATTGGACACACTTGGTGTCCACACAGGCCAGGAAGAAACACTTCTATTAGACTTCATTAGAATGTAAACAGGTCGCTGATGAGGAGAATTTAATCTGTTGAAGAGACATTGAAACTCCACTTGAATAAATGGCTCCTCTGTTGGCCCGGAGAGGAAGAAATGAGAACATGTGATTGATGTTTAGTTTTACTAGCTCATTTGATGACACATTTGCTAAAGCAAGAGGCACACTGCACATAAAGCAACAGTATATACTGTATACAGGGCTGGCTAGCAACTGATTCCAAAACGTACTTGTAATTAGATTATATTACATTTTAAAATCTCATAATCTGACTACAGTTACTTTTTTATTGATTACATGATTACATCTTAATTTATTGGTTCTTCCTAATTCTTCATTTTAATCTTTTAAATGTTCCTTTCTAAAATAGTCTACTGCTTATATACGTTCAAAAAGTCTTTTTTATGTCAATATGACACAAGATTATCCTATTTAAAGCGATGTTAAACAAATTGGATCTCAAGTAATATTCTAAATAAGTAGAATAAGTAGTCTGATTACATTACCGAAAATGTATAATGTAATGGATTACGTTACTACAATTTGTCATATAATTTGTAATCAGTAATTTGCAAGTAATCTACCTCTTGGTTTATATCAATTTTCTTTACAAATCGTTTTGTACTTCTAATTCATGACCGGTGTCAATGCTTTTGCATTCTCTCAGAAAAGTTCTGTATTGTATTTACACAAATAACTACTTCCGA
Organism: Sinocyclocheilus anshuiensis; assembly: GCF_001515605.1. NCBI lineage: Eukaryota > Metazoa > Chordata > Actinopteri > Cypriniformes > Cyprinidae > Sinocyclocheilus > Sinocyclocheilus anshuiensis. Next base: position 962,269 of record NW_015537936.1, on the reverse strand, counting down.
CTGGTTAATCTCTAATGATTGTGTTAATGTAATTTACAAACTGTGTATTCAAGTATTTAAAGTACTTTATATTGTACTTTGTATAGTATTTTTTGTTTGATATTGACAGCTGTTTGGGGATATATTACATGTTACACAAGTTGTTATTTTGTTATTTTGGACCAGTTTAAAAGTTTTATTACAGTTTTGTTCCTGAAATCCACCCTTCTGCTGGGATTAGTATAATCCTGATTTTATTTGGATCAAAGGTATCCCAATCTTAATAAAAAATGTTGAACAGCACAGACTAATTTGATCCAGATCAAAAACCAAGATTGGATTTTGAGATCTAATCCGATTTCAGAATTATTTTTTTCATTTGAACAACACATTTTCAACATAGCCAAAATCTGATCAGATTACTTTTGAACAACTGGCCCCTAGAGATTACAGTTTATAAGTTATGGATATTTTTCTAACACAAACGCATCACTTCGCTTCAGAAGGCCTTTATTAACCCCCCAGAGCACTTTTTATGATGGCTGAACACTCTTTTTTGGGCTTCAGAATCTCGACCCCCATTCACTGCCATTATAAAGCTTGGAAGACATTTTTAAATACAACTCTGATTGTATTCGTCTGAAAGAAGAAAGTCATACACACCTATGACGGTTTGAGGGTGAGTAAATCATTTTTGTGTAAACTACCCCTTTAAGAAAGCAAAACGATACAAAAAATATATTTTTATATTTTGTATCTATTTATATTTCAACAAAAACATAAAGTACATTTCGAGTCAGATATTAAGGTAGCATTGATGTCAATGAATAACTCAAGATCTGTCCCAACAGTTCTAGCTTTTTTCCTCAAATCCCAAGCCTACACCTGAAATAATGGATTTCCTCAGGCAAAATATCATGCTTTGATCATCACTAACATGGAGATCTGAGGAAGTAAATGTGCCACTTATCATCATCATTTGGAGGTCATTTTTTACTTTCACTCTCTTTCTTCTCTTCACCTTTTTCTCCTTTTTTACCATCAGCCCTCCGACTGCGGTCAGAAACCAAAGCTCTTTCCCTGATTTAATGATCCTCATCCCTGGAGAGTCTGTTCAGCCGAACCGGGGACCGGAATGTGTTTAAACTCTATGTTTGATGGGATCTCCCAGTTTGAGACTCAGACTGAGCGGACTCTCTCTGATACGCTTGAAACACAACATCTATGCTTTCTGCTCCGTCGCTTCTGCTGCTGCTGCTACTACTGCAAAACTTTCACTTTTTGCTTTTTAACAAGGCTTGAACATCTGTAGAGGGATACTTCAGGCTGGAGTTTCAAAAACACGACTGTGATCTGAGACGCACAGACTCCTGCTGTATGACGAGACCGAACATTGATTTGGAAACGACTGATGCCAGTGACAGAAACTATATATCTGATACCTAATAAATCATGACATGAGCTCTGATCTACAGACACAAATCAGCTCATACACTGAGTTTGGGGATAGCATACCATACTACTCTTATATTTGTGCTTGTGCAGTACACAGTATCCATTCCACACTGTACAGTGTGCATCGCCTACAGCACTACATTTCCCAAAATGCAACATGTTTAACTGTTTTCAGTGAGAAAATCAATTGGAAGACATATCTACTTTGCTAAAAATGGAAAATAACCATTTTTATTTTCAAGATGATAATGGTTGCCACTCACATGTTACATGATGAGAGAAAACCATAAAAATACTTGAAATAAAAATATATATATATAATATAAAAAAAATATATAAAAAACTAATAAAAATGGCAAAAACACACAAAAAATAACAAACTTTAAAATTATAGTGAAAACAAAATATGATCAAATTAATACAAAATATCAATAAAAAGTATAATATTGATAAGTAATAATAAAATAACACTGTGATGTAGTATAAAACTGTTTAAAATGTAATCATGGCATAATGCATATTGTTTGCATATCTGCATAATGTTTACATGCTTAATGCAAAAATATTCAACCGTATGTAATATGCTAGTATTTCATTTCAAATATAGATATAGATACTAAACTCTTTATACTAAGTGCATTAAAGATGCTTGACTTCAATGTCACTATTAAATACACTTTAAAATAATAAAATAATTAAGTAATTAAAGCACTTTATTATTTTGCATTTTGGTGTAAAATGATGATGAAGTAAATGCAAAGGATTGCTCTAGTGATTCTGACAGTATACTGTATTTGATTCTAAATGAGCGTTTTCATTTCTATGATCTGTTAGTACATACAGCGCCACTAACGCTCGGATCACTATATTCATGTCAGTGTGAGGCTGTAAAATAAAACGTATTCAGTGGGATTTATTTGACAGCGGCCCGCCGTAAACTCTCACAGCGATCCGTACACGGGCTCGTAAAGCGCTTGGGTTTGAGCAGCCAATCAGGAAGCACAGGGTCAGTTTATGCTGGCCGTCAGCAGACCGTGAGTTTCAGCTTCAGCTCTGAATGGAGTCCCAAACATTATTAGTGAACGCTGACTTCAGTTTGTCACAGGAGTCAAGCAATTACAAACACTATAGGATTATATTTAATGATGAAAATTATGCAATAAGAAACCTATATATATATATCAGGGCCGGAGTGGGACTCATTTTCAGCCCTGAAGTTTCATGCCCACTTTAGTTCATGATTGACTATATTAAAATAATGTAATTTAAACCTCAGTATATAAGACTCAAATAGTGAGCTGTTCTCTACAGCCTTATAATTCATTGTATTTTTCTAGAACTTCAGAAATGGAAAATATGGGACAATTGTATTTTATTTTTTTTTACGGAATTAAGGGACAGAATAAGGGACACTCAAAATATTTGTACTGTACAATAATGTATGTCTGCCTGCAGTTAAAAAGTTCCCAGAAATAATCACATTTGTTTTGTTTAACCTATGTACAATTATTCTAAAAATAATTTTAATGTCATACAAACAATGTCATCGGCCTGAGTAAATTGTACCATTATAGAATTGTGACTGACTGCACAAGTGTAACGAGTCAATCCACTGAAGGCAAGCGTAGTGAAGAACCCAAGTGCAGTTTATTAACAGTGTGATCCAAACATCCAAACAATAATCCGAGACTTGACTTGACATGAACAGACTTGACGAGGCATGAACAGACTTGACATGAACAGACTAGACTCACCAACAGCGGGATAAATACATTCAATACATGACGACAGACAATGGCAACATGATGGCTACTTATAGGAAACAAGAGGGTCACATGACAAGAACAAACCAATGGGAAACAAGACACATGACCAAAACAACCAATCAGAACATGACACATACACAAGGCTGAGATACATGAGGGCAAGGGAAGTATGACACAAACAGCATAAAACAAGTACAAAATAAAAGACATGGAAACACGAACAAGACAAAACCCAAACACCACATTACAACAAGTAGCTAGTGTAGTAATTTAGGCGGTGAAAATACTGTGAAATTACATACAAATGGCATGATATTTAAAAGCATAACAACTGAAGGTCTATGAAACTGTAGTTTGAATTGTATTGCATTATGATGTGTTTTAGGGTTAAAGGAAACTTAATGTGATAATGCTCTGGCAAAAAAAATACCTGTAGCTTTTCTATTTTTCTACAGATTTTTGTGAGGCCTATTGGATTTCATGTGAAATGTTTTAGCTCATCCGGACATCTTGAGCTCCAAACACAAAGCTGTTCTCTCATATTCCCTTGACCTTTAACTACTGATGTTTGTCAAGCATCACAGGAAATATTGATATTTGCTGTTCCTTTCAGATTAATTTATTCCAGTTTCTGATGTGACGCGATCAATGCCTCATCTGTGTGCATGCAAGAAGTCATTTAGCTCTGACTTCAACTTCAGTCCTTTTTCATTAAAGATCCTGAAATATGTCAGTAAAATGGATTATGAATGTTCATTCATGTTGACTTTAAAGCTAACAAGAGAAAATAGCGAGCTGGCCCTTTGGTGATTCACTGAATAAGAGCTAATAAGAGCTGCAGAGTGAGATCTCAGGCTCGTTTTATTCGCTTTCAGGTAATGTGTCTAAAGCCCCAGCTTGGTGTTTTATTACTGCCAGACGGGCTTGTGATGCATAATTTCCCAGAAGAACCCCAGCTAAAGCTCCTCGTTCCTCAACACGTTTTGCTTTAGGACTCAGACTGTACATCGAGTGGCGACCAAATCATGCAAATGCATCAAAAACACCAAAAGTGAACGTGCATTTACGTTGTATTTTCTTTGATCGTTTTGTTCTGTCTAATGTGCATGCATCATTTGCCTTGGTCATGTTGTCAGTGAGCCGTCAGGACAGACAGTGCTGAGAATGGCTGAGTTTCTGCAGAGGACAGAGTCCATCAGGCACTTGTGTAGTGGGCGAGACTGAAGGTCCATGCAAGGAGTTTCTGTCCGTTCTGTGCTGGTTTCTGTGTGAATGTGTAGGAGAGTCAGCAGATTTACAAGAGATGCTGCTCCTTTAGCAGACGAGAGAGAAATCAGTGATTCAGAGCCGTGCATTCTCTTATTGTGTTATCATTGTGACACTATTATAGTTTTTATTCATATTTAGAATTACACTTTATTTTTATATTTTATAATTAATTTTGTTGTGTCTTTGTCACATAATTGCATTTTTTTAAGTATATATATATATATATATATATATATATATATATTAATAATTATTTTACTTCCAGGTAAACTAAAAGAAAACTAAATGAACATGAGTTTATGTTCTAAAATTTCTCAAACTAAAACACTAAAAATGAACAAAGAAGTTGCTGACCGCACACTGAATTCAATTCAGACTAAAGTCTAGCAAAAAATATTTTATTATATAAACTGCATGGGTCAAAAAAGCAGCATTAAGAGCATTGAAGATAGTGATGTGCTGAAAAGTCCACCTGTGCCTGTCTAGCTTTTAAATCACTTTTTTTTGCACCATGCAGTTTATATAATAAAATATATATTTTTTCTTTTAGACTTTAGTCTGGATTGAATTCAGTGTGCGGTCATCAACTTTTCAGATTTTTTTTTTTTTGCTCTACACATCTGAAGCAAAAATATTTTTTATCTGTTTGGAGCGCAACAAAAAAACTTTCTCTAAAACTAAAATAAAAATAAATTAAAGCTAAGTAGAAATATATTTTAAAAATTACAACTTTTTTAGTTTCTATTTTACTTTATTTAATGTTTATTTTATTTCAAGTATTTTTATTTCATTATTATTATTATTATTATTATTATCATCATCCTTTTTTTTACAATATTATTACAGTTTTTTATTTAGATCAAAAGAATAATCAAATAATTCTACTAATTTTATGATGTTTTTATTAATTTATTATTATTATTAGTTTTATAAAAAAAATTAATGATTTAATTTTATTTTATATTTTGCATTTATTTATTAATTTATTGCTCTTGTTAGATCTTGAGAAAATCTTCCACAGACGAGAAACTCACACAGGTTTGAAACAACAGTAAATGAATGACAGTGTTTTCACGTTCGGAGTCACCTGCACACAAGTATAATGAATCTTCTGGAAGTGAATGTGATGTGTGAGTTCTGTCTCTCTGCAGATGAATCTAATCATCTCCACACTGCTGAATGCTGTTCTGTATTTTACTATAATAGTTTGCTTAAGTTTATTCAGGTCCCGCAGTGTTGGCACATTTACACACATCACTGTGTTTTAATTCACACTAATGATTTTTTGATGAAGCATTTTAAACAGCAAACATACTGCGATTTGTTTTATTACCCTGTTAATCAAAGTCTTTAAAAGCATGTTGTGCCGTTCATTAAAACAGGAAACAACAGGTTCATTTTACACCTGCTTGTTTATTATTTTACTTGTTTATTAAGTTACTTATAGTGTCAAGGAGTTGAAATAAATATCTAGTATGTACATCAAACCCTTACATATAACCTCAAAAATAAGTGTGCAATTTCTTTTTGGTGATATGCAATATTCTATCCATATTCTGTTTGTGGTGTGCTTTATTTTGAATTTATTTTTAGAACAGTATGTATGTATTGATTTAAATGCAAAGTGGTTTCTCTTAAAATGCAAATTTACCATTTATTTATTTAGCAGAATTGCAAAAAAGTTTTGCACAAAATGTGGGTTTGAATCTGTGTCATTTTTTATTTTTATTTATTTATTTTACTGCTATTTGTCATACAAAATTTCAAGTGAAAAATTAGCAAAATGTTATTCATTTATTGTGACACTTATTTATTTATTTATTTATTGAATCGTTATTTTTGATATAAAATATTTTATTTTAAATGTAATTTTAACAAAACGTTATTCATGTATTTATTAAAGATTTTTTTTTAAGTTTGAACAAAATTTCGATCAGGTCTGCATTTGTGTCACTTTTTATGTATTCATTTATTTACAGTGTTTTATTAAAAATTTTATTTGTGACCCTGGACCACAAAACTAGTCTTAAGTGTCAATTTTTCAAAATTGAGATTTATACATCACCCGAAAGCTGAATAAATAAGCTTTCCATTGATGTATGGTTTGTTAGGATAGGACAATATTTGGCCGAGATACAGCTATTTGAAAATCTGGAATCTGAGGGTGCAAAAAAATCGAAATATTGAGAAAATCGCCTTTAAAGTTGTCCGAATGAAGTTCTTAGCAATGCATATTGCTAATCAAAAATTAAGTTTTGATATATTTACGGTAGGAAATTTACAAAATATCTTTACTTAATATCCTAATGATTTTTGGCATAAAAGAAAAATCTATAATTTTGACCCATACAATGTATTTTTGGCTATTGCTACAAATATACCCCAGCGACTTAAGACTGGTTTTGTGGTCCAGGGTCACATTTATTTATTTATTGATGTTGATACATATTGATATACAGTTTTGGGAGTAACGCGTTACAAAAGTAATGCATTACAGTAACTGATTACTGCAATCAATTCATGCCATTTTTTGTACTTTTACCATTTTTTTATTAGATATTCTTTTTATTTTTTTTATTTTATCATTATTTTTATTCATTTATAATTATTATTATTTTATTAATATGACAATTGCTAAGATATGTTTCTTTGTATTCTTCCATTCTATCTATTTACATGTACTTTTTCTATTTACTTTTCTTTTTAAATATAATTATTTTAGTAGTGCAAAATAGTCCAGTTTTATTGAATATATGAATAAATCATGAACATAATCAATAAACTAAGTATTTTTGTGTGCTATGTAATTTTATGCCCCGCTTTCTGCATTGTGATTGTTCATTGCCGCTTCGGTTAGGAAGTTGCCTTGGTAGTAGGGGAAGTAGACTCTAAAACCATCAAAACAGACTAACTAACCACCAGTGTTGGGAGTAACGCATTACAAAAGTAATGCTTTACAGTAACGGATTACTTTTTGCTGTAACGCAGTAGTGTAAGGCATTACTAATCAATTTTCAGTAATATTTTACTCGGTACATGTTCAGTAACGCATGCGTTACAACATACTTTTAGCCCAAAATTTAACTGTTCAAAGAAAGAAAAAAAAACAGCAAGACGAATTGACGAATATTCGGCCTCTGTCTGTGCTCGAGGTCCGAGGCTATTAGCCCCGCCCATCTCGCACTGGCCAGTGGAAAAGCGGCTAACGGTGCGTTTCTACTGCAGCGTCAAATCTGCGCTCAGTGCCGCTGGCAATGCTACAACGCCACTGCTTTGGGGCATGTCAAATTTAGGGCAGAGCACGCCTCTGAAAAACACCTTTATGTTTCATCTTCTTCCTTTCACAGCGATTGGTTGTCGCCCGGCGTTTTTCGCTCGACATTTGCATAAAGTCATTTGTCAACGCTTTCTCCGTGCCACTTTCAATCCCATAATACACCGCGAAGATGGCAGAAGACTGTACATGCGTCCTAGTCCTGTTGTGTCTAATAAGCTATATTGTTAGTAGCCTGAATAGCCCACAGTCATTATGCTACACCATACACCATACATCCTCTACTGGATGTAAAATGGTCTACAGTATATTTTGTTATTTTAGAATGCTAAGTTCTACTTCTGTAGTTATTTTGGTGAAAGTAACTCAAAAGTAATACAGGAGTCATGTAACGCATTACAATTCTGAGACAGTAATATTGCAAGGTAATGAATTACTTTTAAATAACAGTAACAAGTAATCTATAATGTATTACAGTTTGGAAGTAACTTGCACAACACTGTTGATATATGATACATAAATATAATAATGTTGTATAGAATAAATAAAAAAATCACAGTGCTTGTCACGGTGCATTCTGGGATTGCTTGTTCCTTGTATATGTTCCTCGTACTGTATCGCGTACCTTGTCAGTGTCGTGCGCTTTGCTTGGCCATTTGTTATGATAAATAAGAAAGTGTGTTCGAGCGCCAGCAAAACAGTGTAAAGAAATACTCTTTGTGAGAAGCAGTCAATCAGCAGAAGTTAAAAGCAGCTTGTAAGTGTATTTATTTCTTGTCTCAGTGTTTAGCGCAGTTGTCGTTGCTAGGAAACGCTTGTTTTGTTTACTGTGGAGACGTGCTAGTATACCCAGGCAGCGGTCGCGGCAGCCCTCGTGTGAAGACCGAAGAGTGTAAAGACCATTGACTCTACCGTCCGACTCCACCGAGCAGGGACACCGGCCAGACACATAAGTATCGCTTCTGAATCATTCTCTTTCCTACTACTTGTTCCCCTTCTGTTTTCAGTTTTTATAACCAATTCTTACTATGTGTTTCCAGATCCCTACTATCACTACCACTCGCAAACCACGCATCACACACTGTAGGCAGCGCAATCCTAACAACTTGTGCACTTTGCCTATGTCTACTAATACACTACGTTCTTTTTCTATTGGTCTCTGGAATTGCCGGTCTGCTGTAAACAAAGCAATTTTATTACTTCTATTACAAGTCATTCTAGACTAAACCTCATGGCCCTGACAGAGACGTGCTGTCTGTGGGAGAAATGAGAGGGCGAGTTAGTGCTCAGTCTCAGGGAGAAGTCTCCTAGATGGCAGGGCTTGCGTGGCTTATGTGGCCGCTGCCTGATGAGCTGCAGCTGTGATGAGGATGGCCAGGTGCTCCTCGCTTGTTTCCAGGGCGACGCTGATGAAGCTTCGGGACGCTCGTCACAATATATATATACCTTGCTACGTGTACTGCGTTAGGCTAACCGAGAATTGTCATTTGCATATATTGCACTTATATATTGTTGCTCTTTTGTTAGTTTTGACTGCTTTTATTGTCCTCATTTGTAAGTCGCTTTGGATAAAAGCGTCTGCTAAATGACTAAATGTAAATGTAAATGTGAATGCATATGTGATGCAATCTTAAACGCTGACCAAAACCAGTCAGCATTTAGCATCTTTTGGCCTATGATGCCTTTCAAATACTGACTATGTAGGCAGCTCACTAGGGTTTTGAACAGAGTCTGTGTGTTCGTTTTGGCTCATGATGTGTTTACGGTTGTGTACTGCCGATTATAACACACCAAAACACTGATCATACACCTGCAGATACGCCACTGAATGCCAGCCCACCTGCATGTGTGTTTGATTATATTAACATCCAAAAACACTCAAATCAGCAGCACTATCCTGGACCAAAAGAAACTGCCGGTTTGTTTTTACGTTGTTTAGGGGCGAGAAAATGTGCAGTAGATGATACCACGATATGAGACCAACGTGGAAATATAACGCCACTGCAATCTCTATATGAACGGAGGACAATCCCATGCCAGACAGAAATTAGATTAATGAATCCCAAGCTGATCCAGGACTCTGAGCGGTTAATAAGCCTGTACAGGATCCATCCGAGCAGCTGCAGCGTTTGACTGACAGTCTCATCTATTGGGTTTAGCAGCCTGATGGCAGATGAAAGGCCTTCTTTTCCTTCACCAAATTAAAGGCTCATTTTGAGAGCCGAGTCCGTTAGGAAGCGTTGGGATCCAGCTGCAGGTGCGTCTGGCTGGACGGCGCGCTTTCGAAATGTCTCGTCCCTAAAGCTCTCACACACGCTGAATAACAGAAGAGGCTCTGTGTCTGACGGCTCCTTCCGATCAGGTGTCCATTTCAGGAGCAGAAAAACAAATCACTCCATTCAGAAAATCAGTAATTGAGTTTAAAAAGTGCTCCCGGAATAATATGGCCTGCATCATATTTGCTGATTGAAATCCAATGCTTGTTTCTTACTAATGTTGAGGTGCTGATTTCTAAAATAGAGTCTGTTTTGATGGAGCATATCACACTTTCTCATAAAATATTATGCATTTGGTAGCCTTTTAGCTTGGGAGAACCATTTTTGCGGTTAAGAAGTCTTGTATTATGGTTTAGTAAGCAGAAAACCACCACACACACATAAACTATTTGTTTAATTCTCAACACATTTTCAGATATATGGCATTATTTTATGCCTTTTTCTGATTTTAAGATCAGAATTGCGGTTGGTGACAGAAGAAAATGTAAACATAAGCCAGATGTTTTCTGCATCCGAACAGAGACAGAAAATTACCGATTTTATAGAAAATTAAAAAATAATAATAATAAATTAAACACGTCTATGTAGTTATTTGACATTAAATGGAGTTTTTGAAAAGGGTTTTTCACTCCTTTACAGATTGTAAGTGAAATTATACACTTTCATACAATGATGCATTTTACATTCTTTTTATTGTAAATGAAACTTTTGTTATTTGACTGCTGTTATTTTAATAAGTTCATTAAAGCTGATATATAGTTGATAATTTGAAAAATGTTCATGCTTGCTTTGTGAAAAAAAACTGTACATGACAAAAAGTTTTGTATTCATATTTTAGAACACAGCAGCATTAAATTAGCTAATATTAGGCTTTTTTTTCAAATCAGTATCTTTTTTTTCTGTTATTATTGCTCTGAATATAATTTTTCACTTGAGATCACCTAGCAACTACACAGCACAGCAGCATCATGATGGTACAGTTTGCACATGGCAAGCACTTTTTCTTTAGAAAGTGGACAATTTTAGCATTCCATGACTGTTTTTTATTGTTTGTGCTTGTGCGAAATGATATTTTCCTCTTTCTGGTTGTCAGCGTTCAGTCCCAGGACATCTGACCTGCATTCAGCACAGAATTCAGCCTCTCAGAAAGACCCTCGGCTCTGGGAAAAGACTTTTGGTGTCTCATGCATTCGGACCATATCGTATTTCCACAGACCTGCATGTGAATATCGCTGCACTGAACTATATCTGATGACAGAGAAAAACCTCCTTGAAAAAGGAAACCAGACTTTTGTTAAGTCAAAGTGCATACTTCAATTCGCACAAGTTTAGAAAACAGGGTTTGCTTTCCTATTCAAAGACATTAGAACTTGACTTTATTGTAGATCTGGGGCCAGTTGCATAAACATAGATACTATGTTAAGACTGTGTCTTACAAACTAGTTTGACCAACTAGCAGTTAGCCAAGGGGTAATCAGTCTTACTTTTTGGATTCACATTAAACCAATCTACCTTTTTGTAACTGACTTTAAAAAGTTGTGACCAGTCTTGAAGAAAAAAAAATTAGATGACTAACTTTTTAAGACTAGTCTAAGCAGTTTCTGAAACCGGCCTCTGGTCTGTTAGTATTATTTCCTCAGAAGTGCTTAGTTTTAACCCTGAACTAACACACCTGACATCTAAAACACCACAGCTGTGAGTGGTTTTGGTTCACAGGTTGTCACTCAGAATCAAACGCATTTTACACAAACAAGGTACAAACTAGCTTGAAACTATTCAAATTTCCCTCTTCTTTTTGTAAAGAAATATTGAAACAGCTTTTTTTATTATTAATTTATTTATTCATGCATGCATATATTCCTGAATGCAGGATTGCAAAAAAGTAACTAATTGCAAAATACTAACTCATTTGGACCAAATGTCATTATATTATATTAGTATTTTTATTTATTTATTTATTTTATTTTTTTGCATTGCATTTTTTTTTTACATAGTCAAACTGAACCTAACTCATTTAGATATCGCTGCTGAATATATTGAAACAGACTTGATAAGTGGTAAGATTTTTGATAAGATCTTTGATATGATTTGTGCATTTATAAATATGTATATAAATATTTGTACCTTTTTTTTGTTGAATGTTCAGACACACTTGACCCTGTCTCTAAAATCCTCTTCTCCTGCGGGGAGGTCAGGTGCACTTGTTAAATTGAATGTGTTGTGTTTGTTGTTCTGTTTTCTTTCGGACCACTGATCTACTCTTCCTGTCAAGCTTTATTTAGATGCAGCGTTAACTTTGTTTTATTCTCGCTGTGCTGCTGGAGACGAGATGAGAGCAGGAGAAGTTTCAGTCGACGAGTTCAGTCCCACGTCTAACAGGAGAGAAAAGACTGAACCACACACACCACGTCTCTCAGTCTGACACGTGTTTCTCCAGATGTGCTTTGTTACATATAGAAGACGCCTGAGACGAGAGACTTTTGGTTTATTTTAGCACAGAGACGGAGATGCTTGTTTTAAATGTACAAACTGAAAATAACTAAAAATTATACTTGGAAAGTGTGAAATCTAAATATCACGCAACTCTTTAAAAAAGAAACACTAACAAGCAGTCGCAAACTACATGAACCATTTGATCAGACTTGACAATACTCCACAGGTGACAAACTTAGGTTGGAAAAACAATGTGAGAACTTTATTTTGAAATGTTTCTAATATGATGAAATATTTTCTTGTTGTGATTCTAATGTTATTTAAAGGTTAAAAAAAGTTTCTTACTACATTCTACTGACTTTATTTTCACCTTAAAATGTAATGTTATTTGAATGTTTCTTTTTGATATTCTAAGAATGTTAAAATGTCTAGTTTTCATGTCGTGATTCTAATTTTATTTAAATGTTACAACAACATTTCTTGCAACATATTTGAAATTTTATTAATATTCTAATAATGTAAACATTTCATTTTTTCATGATTATAACGTTATTTAAAGTTTAAAAACAATTATTATTGCAACGTTCTACTAACTTTATTTTTACCCAAAATGTAACAATTTAAATGTTTATTTTAATATTTTTAAGAACGTTAAAATGTCCAGCTTTCTTGTTGTGATTACGTTACTTAATATGCAAATTAGATACAGTGTATAAATCTTATGGCTCTTATGACCATTTTACACATATACTGCATGAAGCAAAATGGTATATCAAATCATTCTGTTATATCTTTCATAACATAGCTGAGAATCATCTTTACGCAAAGTTTGGTATAAAAAAAATCCTGAAACCTAAAAATGTATTGGTGATTAAAAAAAATTGAGTGTTTTTGCCTATGCATGTTCATTCGTGTATTTTTTTTTACATTTTTTTTAATTTTTTTTTATTGAGCCCCGGTGTCCTCTACCAAGGACATAGCATAAAATATTAATAAAATATAATTTTTCAAAATTGTTATTTTTCATTTTTTTCTTATGCTCTAAACAATGTAATAACATGAAAAAATACTAAATTCACAACTTTTTTTTTTCAGGGTCTCAGGGGGTTAAAGGTTACAATAATGTTTCTAAGAACATCCATCAAGTACAAATAACATCATAAGGACTTGATCTCAATACATGTTCTTTCAACGTTATGACAACATATATAAAACATTTATAAGGTTAGTAGAACTTTCCACAAACATTCCTTTAAGAATATTTTGTCCCAACATTTATATAACTTAAAAAAAAAAAAAGAAAAACCTAAGTAAAAGTTGTGAGAATTGTAGCTGTGTAGACAGAGAAAGACATGCAGGTCATGCAGAGCCTCATCTTGACTTTGGTAATAGAATTAAGCGAGGCAGTAATTCATTTCTAGAAACATCCTTAAATCGATTCAGGTACATTGATTGAATGTCTGTCTGACTCTGTTAATTTGGCTGCACATTTGGGTTTATTGATGGATATTTTCTAAAAGAAATCTCTTCAAGTCTCTCATATGCTGCTGCATAAATCTGAGTGATCACTGTTGAATTTGCATTATTCAAATGGAGACCGCCAGCCCCATTAATGTGAACATCTCCACGGGATCATTTTCTGAATCTGCTTTTACTTCCTTTGGTTCATTTTCCTAATGACTGAGATTTGTTCGGCGGTGGCATTAGTGAAAATAAAGCAGAACAATATCTGCTCCTTCATTATCCTCAGAAGATTGCAGACTAATTAGGGCTAACATTTAAACGCATGTCCTTCATTGTCTGGTTTAGTATTCAATCTGCTGTAAACATATCACACTGGTTTTTACCTGCTTTGTATCTCAAATGGACCATCACATGATGCACTCCAAGAGTGCAGACAGAAATTAATACTTTTATTAATCAAGGATGCACTGAATTGGTGAAAAGTGACAGTAAAGACATTTATAATGTTACAGAAGATTTTTATTTCAGATAAATGCTGTTTGTTTTTTTTTACGTTCTGTTAATCAAAGAATCATGAACATTAAAACCCATCACCGTTTCCACAAAAATATGAAGTAGCACAACTGTTTTCAACATTGATGATAATCAGAAATGTTTCTTGAGCAGCAAATCAGCATATTAGAATGATTTCTGAAGATCATGTGACACTGAAGACTGGAGGAATGATGCTGACAATACAGCTGCGCATCACAGAAATAAATTACATTTTCACATGTTTTCTTTCAACACGCTACAAATATACCCCAGCGACTTAAGACTGCTTTTGTGCTCCAGGGTCACATTTCAACATTTTAACACTTAATTTAAATAATAGTAGTATATTCACTATATTCTACTTCAGCATCACGGTAGCAACATTTTCCACATTTTTATTGAATTTGAAAAATGTAAAAATCAACTTATATTTCATATATTCTCCTTATCAATACAATCGCAAAGCATTGGATTGTGAGCGTCCCAGCAGGTCTGAGGTCAGTCTCCAGATGGCGCTTGTTAGAGATCAATGTAAACTCAATTTCACTGTCTTTGACAACACTCAGCCTCCCATTGAACTTAAATCTGTTTCATGCTAATTAAATTACCACAAATATGTTTCTCATCAAACATGTTCCATTTTGTATCCCGTAATTCGATTAAAGCAGGAACGTGCTCAGAACATCCAATCTTCGCAAAGCATAATACCACAACCAGATTTGTCCAATAATGTTCTTTTACTTTCATTTGTCATGGCAGCATTTAGATGATCTATTTAGAAACTACACACACACACATATGAATGGCTTTGTGGATTATTAAGGTGTATCAGAAATAAAGCCTTGTTAAATCCCACAGGCTGTTATTTGTTTCTGCCGCACGTCTTTTTTCAGATCGATGGATTTTTCTCTCGCTGATTGGTTTCTATTGAAGCACTTTAATCTGGTTCATGGATTTCATCTATGTAATTCACAGCCTTTAAAGTGGGATTTGCTCTCAGCAGCTCCATCCTCTCCTGCTCGCTGCTGCACAGTAAGTCATCAGGAATGTAATTAGTGCAATTAAGGTGATGTGGGTTAGTCAGAGACTGTGATCGGTCTGATTGGGACTGTGATGGGAGTCTTGCGTCTGATCGTGGATATGGTAAACTCAAGTGTGTTTAAAGCAGTTTGGGAAATGCTGAAATACTCGACCAGTGAACTGGAAAACTCCCAGAGGAGCATTTTATTGCTCAAACGTTGCTCTTTCATGGGCCTTCAGCTTTAATTTGAGTTCTCAGGCATGTTTTATACAAGTATCAGAGAGAATCTCACAAAATCTGACAAAAACATATTCTATTTCAACCAAAAATCAAAAGAAATGACAAAGGAATTATATTTTACATACAAAACATTGATTTATTTATTTAGTTTTCCGACGTGATTTTCATGGCACATTTTATCCTCAAATAAAAAAAATTAAAAAAAATTTCTGAAAAAATCTAAAAATATTATGATGTAGTCTTCTGCTTATAAAGTATCAGAGAGAATCTCACAAAATCTGACAAAAACATATTCTATTTCAACCAAAAATCAAAAGAAATGACAAAGGAATTATATTTTACATACAAAACATTGATTTATTTATTTAGTTTTCCGACGTGATTTTCATGGCACATTTTATCCTCAAATAAAAAAATAAAAAAAAAGTTTTCTGAAAAAATCTAAAAATATTATGATGTAGTCTTCTGCTTATATTGATAATATAGATCAGTGATCCTCAAATCTGGCTCGCGAGATCCACTTTCCTGCAGAGAAAATCATAGGTAGGTTTGTTTGATTATAGGGTTGGAACTAAACTCTGCAGGAAAGTGGATCTCGCGAGCCAGATTTGAGGATCACTGATATAGATCATTCAAAAGATTGAGCCAATTTAAAAAATAAATAAATACTACTTTTATTCATCAAGGATGCATTAAATTGACCAAGAAATCCGTAAAGACATTTATAATGTTATGTATGCTGTTCTTTTGAACTTTCAATTCATCAAAGAATCCTGAAAAATAAAACATATCACGGTTTCTGCAAAAATATTGAGCAGCACAACGGTTTTCAACATTGATAATAATCAGAAATGTTTCTTGAGCAGCAAATCAGCATATTAGAATGATTTCTGAAGATCATGTGACACTGAAGACTGGAGTAATGATGCTGAAAATTCAGCTTTGATCACAGAAATTAATTACATTTGAATAAATATTCACATAGAAAGCAGTTATTTTAAATTAAAATAATATTTCAGATTTTTACTCTATTTTTGATCAAATAAGTGCAGCCTTGGTGAGCAGAAGAGACTGAGCTCTCTTCTGAAACTCTGGGGTCATGTTTTGTTATACCTGTCTAGAAGAAACAACTGACATATTTATGATTTCTTCTTTCAGAACATCTTGGCTCTGGTTCATGGTTTCTCTGTTGGCGAAACACCTGCAAACATCAGTGTGAAGGCATCAGCTCTGGTTTGTGTGATGGACGTGTGGAGTGACACGTGACGAGTGTCACACTCGCTGAGGCTCTGACCCGTTTCTCATTTCACCCCGTCCGTGTCAATTAAGGCATCTCTGCGTGTGTTAGACTCACTGACACAGATCACATTTAAGCGTAAATGTCAGCTGTGGTTAATGCGTAATGTGGAAGAATATTGTCTCTCTCGCTTGACTTGGCTTCGGCTGCAGATATTCACACGAGACGCATTTGCCGAACATGTTTACATGCACACCGATACGCTGATAACTTTGCTGTTAAACTTGTCGCACACAATCTACATGCCTTCTGTCGTCTGATTGATAGTTTAGACTTTTTTTAGCTAGTAAAAGGTTTTTTAGTATAATTGTACACCATCCACCTTCAGCTCGTGCTTCACGTGTCTTTTTGCTGTCAAATCTGATTTTTATCCAGAAAACGTAAGATGCAAGTAATATTTCCAGATGAACACTTACTGGACTGAAGCAGCTCGGCTTTACTGGATTCTCCATCAATCATTTTCTAGAAAAATCAGTACGTCTCAAATCTGATCATCAGGATCTTTTGAGGAGCGTTTGTTTCCAGAAGCTTTACTTTCACTGTTCCTCAGCGGAGGAATGATCTTCACAAGCCTCCAAAACTTCTCACATCTTCTGAGGAACGTTTATTTCTTCATCTCTCAATCAGCATTGGATTGCAAAGCATTATATGTTTTGATCATTTAAATCTCATCTTACTAAGACATATTATTGGAGATATAGAGTGATGACATTCGCATGATGATATTTTATGTAAGTATCTGTTATAAAGATCTCATTGATTTACATTACAAGCAGAATTTCATCACTTTTTGTCCATGAAAATATCAGCATCTGCACTAAATGGTACATTTTTACTCAGTTTGGTACAGTCTGAGCAGATTTTCCCTTTATATTCTCACTATATCAAACTATATGAGCCAAAAAAAAAAGAAGAAAAAAGCCTGATGGGTCATATATGAAACTCAAGAAAAAAGCAGATATGCAAACTTTTATTTCTTAGCTTTTGTCAAAAGGCCATTTCAAAGAATGATCTTTTTCTGACTATTTTGTCATATGCCAGGCTTTACAGAGATAAAACAGTGCAGCTCAATCAATCTGCTGGTTCTTTTCATGAGCCTCCAAAACTTCATCTCGAGTCACTCGCTGCACTTTTTATAGACTTAAAGCACACAGAAGAGCAGCTCTAATGGCTTTATCCCAGTGAAAAACTCTCAAAAACCCACAATGCACTTGGTCCCTGAAGAGTTCAATGACTTGCAGAAGCAGGTTGGGTCTCTTAATGGCAAGACTTACTAGACTTTGTTCTTTTTTAACATAACCTCCAGAAATCTCATTAATTCTCATTTAATTGCTGTCGTTCATCCGTCCGGCCGAGCGAGCGGCGAGATAATATCGATGTATTTGCAGGCAGAGAGGTTCCTCGTCCTCCTAACAAGCATATGATCCCAATGTATTCTGGGTAATTAATCATTTACATACTCCGACTGTCACCTGTGAGGTCATCAGTGTGCGCCCTACCCGTATCCGCCTTATTAAAATGCTAATCAACAAACCATGGCGCGCTCTTTCTGCTCGAGGTCTCTTCATTATCATGGCCCTTTTGCGTCCGGTGGATATTTCTCCACGGGGCGCCGCACCACGAACCCCGGCGAGAACAGAAATTAAATAGCAGACGCCGGGAAACGGTTTCTTCCAGACGAGCGCCCGCGGTCTCATGGAGAACCTGAGGCTCATTAGTGAAGCTGGACACAGTAGTGAAATTTGACACGAACCGCACCTGGACGAACCTTCAGCTGTCCATCACAGATGGAGAGACGAGCGGGGGCGGGACACAAGTTAAACAGGAAGATTTTTTATTTAATTTAAAAAATATATATAAAATAAGTAATATTTATAAGACTAACTGAATATGTTTATAATATTTTATATACATTTTTTATAATCAAAATTTGTGTGTGTATACATATATAATTTAAAATACTAAATGTGTTTTTTATTATTAATAATAAAATAATATAAAATTAATATAAAATATATATATATATTAGGGCTGTCAGTTTAACAGTTAACTTAATTAATTAGTTATGAAAAAAATAACGCGATTAAAATATTTTAACGCAGTTAACGCACTGGCCCCGCCCCCAGACCTGTACGTCATCTTACATTTCATACAGTTGACTGTTGACAAACATGATGCAGGGCAACAACTCCATAAATGCAGTTATGCCCTAAAATTGAGTTTTTGGCGGTGTTTAGTTTCTGAATGAATCTGCGTTTTGAACGAATCGTGTGAATGAATGATTCAAAGCCCCATTCATAAAGTGAGCCGTTTACTGAATTCCTGAATGAATCAGCTGTTTGAACGAATCGAACGAAGACATTTAGCGCCACCTGCTGGCATATTTATTTTCTTATTCAGAGTATTATTTAATTTAAAATAATAATAATAATAATAATAACATTAAAGGGATAGTTCACCAAAAATTTTTTTGTAATTTTGTCATCATTTACTCAAACCTGAATGACTTTTTTTCTTTTGTGGAACATAAAAGACGGTATTTTGAAGACTGTTGGTAACAAAGCTGTTTTGGTTACCAATGACTTTCATTGTATGAACAAAAATAATGAGATGTTTCTCAAATTATCTTTATCGACTGACAGCCCTAATATATATATATATATATATATAAATTATATTATTATTAAATTATATACTTCTATCTATCTATCTATCTATATAAATTGATATATATATACAGTATATAATTAGTTTTTTATTATTATTTTTATGCTTCTTCACATGCTGAGAGCGTTTAAATGGCTGCTCTGTTGAAAGTAGTGATCGTTCAACACTGCAGCGTTAAAGCTGCCAAAACAGCTCACCTTCTCCACGACCTGCTGAGAACATCACAGAACATCACAGACGTGCAGAAACGCACTGCTGAGAGCATGTGATTCACCCTCTCCAGGCTCGCGTGACCTCCAGCACATGCTCCACCGGCCCACGTGAGCTGAGAAACAAGCACCATCACAAACTATAGCAGCTCAACCACTGAGAATCCAGAACTATATCAGACAACAGAGTCCACTTTCACTGTGTGGACAAGAACTGGCGGCTACACATGCTCATGGACAGAAAGTCACACGTTTGAATTCACTGGAGTCAAAAACAAAACAGTAACAGTAAAACAAACGTTTAGAATATTAGTTTACTAATATAGAAGTAAGAGTATTATAAAACAGGTATTATGGATGAGGCATTTTCACAGCTTTCAAACCTGTGGCAACCATAAAACAGTTTGTTTGCTAAATTAACTAGATTTCTTTCTAAAAGAATGGTTTATGCTGAATAATAATATTAATATGAATAAAATGTATAAGTATAGAATGTGTATAATAAGTACACTATTGTAAAATATAAATAATAATACAAATATGCGTATTTTTATCATATAAAATATCATTATTGTTGTTAATATCACACTTAAATGCACTTGTTGGCTCTTTGATAAATTGCTCCTCTTTTTGCTAAATGCATAAATGTAAATAATAATAATATATTTGAATATTATAATTACATTATTATGAAAATATGAATACTAAAAATGTGTATTTTTAAATATATTGTTATGATATTAAATATAATATTGTATATAACATCTATATTATTATTGCTGATGATAAATAAAATAAAATAAAATAAAATAAAATAAAATAAAATTCAATTCAATTCAATTCAATTCAATTCAAATAAAAATTAAGTTTAATTTTATTCTAGTTTGCTTTCTAATCTTGTCTAATAAACCTGGTATTGTATGAATTTATTGTTGTCTCTTTGGAAATTTGCTTTTGCTCCACTTTTGTAAGTTGGTTTGGATAAAAGTGTCTGCTAAATGTAAATGTAAATGTAAATAATAGTAATCATATTAGAAAATTGCATTTTCATAAAATAACCTTTTTTTTTTATATTACTATCATTATTACTATTATTAGTTAAATTATTTACAAAACCACACCACCCAGCCCTACTCTGTCCTGTGATACTCTGTGAACCCATCTAAGTTGGTATGCATGGATGATCTGCTCTGTGACTGAGAGCTGAGAAAATACAAGAAGAGAATTTCTTGTGGTTACTCAGCTTCTCCCACACTCGTCCTCCAGCTCGCTCTCTCTCTCTCTCTCTCTCTCTCTCTCTCTCTGTACAGTAGGTGGTCTGTGCAGTCTGTACTCTGGGCGGCAGCGAGCGCAGTTGATGATTACTGTTTTCTTGCAGAAAAACAGCAGACACGCTGCCAGTAATTGCAGATGAAATCCCCCGGTAGTCAGGAGGTGAATACAGCTTTTTCAAAAACACTGTTTAATCCTCTAATAATTTTTTTTCTCCTGTTTTATTGTTGGTTTCCTCTTTTCTGATCATTTGGAATGAGGATAAAAAGACACATCAATTCAATATCTATTATTTCCTGTATATTATGACATTCTAGAGGGCCGCCCCCTGATGATGTCATAATATGCCAATTAGATGACTATATTTACACCCCACATAAACTTTCGGTCATGCCCAACATGTTTCTAATTTACAGTAGATCTCTATCTTTAAGCCCTTTCAAGCCACAAGCTTTTGAAATCTTGATGTCAAAATCCAGCATTTTTCCAAAAAACTCTGGCGCCTAAAGGGTTAAGAGAACAGAGTTCTCTTTCAGTGTCAACGAGGCTAAACGCAAACACATTAATGAGGGTGAATGAGGGTTTCCTAACTGAATGCTGCTTGACGTCAGACGAGTTTGCGGCGTTTATTGCTCATTAGCATGACGGGGTTTCCAGCGATTGCCACATTACGACACATTGACTGCTTAAATAGGATTCAAAAGCTTCTTAAGTATAATAACAGTGATTGATTATGAAATTTTGATGAACCTGAGACCTTGACCTTAGAGTCAACTAGCTGCAAAACTTTAATTTCAGGATATAATGTGAGACGGAAATATGCTTGAATTAATTGATACAGACATGGTTCATTTAATGATTTCAGATACAAAAAAAAGCATAATTATGACTTTAATGTTTAATGAGGTCTCATCATTAAAATACTTCTAATGCAACACAGTTTTGCAAACTTTGTGACCATTAGTGTCTCAAAAAACAGCATCTGCAATGCATTTTACTTCCATAATGCAACATTTTCCCACACAAGCAGAATATTAAATGAGAATTAAATAAGACTGAATGATTATATTCAATTTAATTGTCATTGTTCAAGTACAGAGCCAATGAAATGAGGCTAATAATAACAATATCATATAAAAAATATATTATTATTTTTTATTTATTTCTTTAGATTATTTTTATTTTTTTAATTAGTTTTATAACATTTTATTTAATTTTTTTATAACATTTTATTTAACTTTTTTCCCTTAAAATAACTTCACAACAAGCATGAATTAAGAAAGTGCATTTCGTTCAGATTTTATGTTTACTGTAAAAGTTGAAGGCAGTGTGTTGCAGCTTTAAAAGATGCAAAATTGAATTGAATTTGCAATTAAATGCACGCAGGTGAAACATATGGTATGAAATGAACTGGTCTCCGTACTGACTCGTGCATTTTAATGAAGGATAGATTATTAACTATTCAATGCTGTTGTGCACATGCTTTCTGAGCACAGACTGTTTTCCACACACACCAAAAATCAGAGCAGACACAATATCTTTACAGAAGAGAGACCAGAACGGAAGAGCATTTGTACATTATTCATGAAAGGAATTATTCACGAGCAAATAAAAATGGATGGAAAGCTGCCCTGCCTCGATCCTTTCAAAAGCAGATGCTGCTGGTTTACATGCACAGTGCTTGGCTTTTGCTTTAGACTTAAAAATAGAGTTTCATTAATACCGTCCCTGACAATATGAATCTCATCACCTGTCCGGCGGAGCGTAATGTGGCGATGGAACGGATCCTTCATGCTCTTGTGCCTCTTTAAACAGGTCAATACATTACATGAACATGGAGAACTGCACTGAACAAACTGTCCTTTAACGGCACAGTAGATGACGTAATGCTGGACGAGGGTCTGTGTGTGTTCATAGCCCTATCTGAAGGCTTTTACGGCCGCAGGAGGGTGAAAGGTCTTGACAAAAGCTTTCATAGATGGGACGAGAGAGAGAGACGAAGAGCGCCTCTGAAGGATGACGGGTCATTAGGGGTCAGTGGATTAAATGAGACTCATTTATGACACTTTACTCTGTGCATCTGAGTCACTCGCTAACGATCCGCCATCTACTGTACCACAGCAACTGCTGAAGCAAGCAAAAAATATCTCTGGCTAAAAGTTCTTTCTCTGTCTGGAGTGAGACAGTAAGGAAACTGAATTACTGAAATAAATGAACTTTTCCACGACATTCTAATTTATTGAGATGCACCTGTATACACATACTGAGGTAATGAGAATTTGGGGGGCATCATGAAAATTACATCACAATTCAACCTGCAAGACAGAAAGACAAAAGAAAGAGCAAGAAGGCCATCTCAGAGCATCTGCGGCATAAGCAGACGATCAATAGTCTAAATGTCAGGATAAAGTGGAGAAATTGAAGTGATCTCACACCTGCATTTATCACCGTCTGCGGCTGCTGAACTATTACCTCCTCAACACCAGAACAGCCACTTTGAACAGCTTTTCATCCTCTCCAATCCCACCTCACATTATTTTGCTGTGTGTTTGTGTGGAGCTGCGCTTCATGTAAAGTGACCTGAATAAGCCAAAAAAGCATTTTTGAGAAGCACTCCATCTCGACGTTCCCCATCCCACAGCGGAGGTAGAAAGGCTAAGTCAAGGACGCCCAAGGACAAGGAGAGCTAGTCTGAAGACAAGGAGCTGCTGAGAGGAAGAGCCTGCTGTGAGCGACTGCTGTGAGCTCTTTCTCCTGCTTTTACACAGGAAAATTATGAAATGGCATCACTTCAACGCTACAGATTAGTTTCGGCATTATCTACATTTTTTTTCCTTCTAAATTATACCCAAGTATTATAAATAGTGTGGTTTTAAACTAAAAAAGTTTGTGAAATTATTAAAGGGCACCACTTTTATAAATTTTATATTCATATAAATATATTTAAATTGATCAAATATGACATCTATCAATCCATCTATATCAATACATCTACTATCTGTCGATAATATACAGTAAATTTTAATGTTATTGTGTGTGTGCATGTGTGTGTGTGTGTGTGTGTGTGTGTGTACATATATATAGTATATACATATAGTTCAGTCATGAAACGCTATATGGCGCAGGCTGACGGGGTGTTAACGTAACTGATGATATTCAGAGAGTTAAACAACTTGGCACAAGCTGATTGGTTCATGCTGCATATGCAGCCAATGAGCTTACTGCCTTGCATTTATATGGCTGGCTAGCATTCACTTGAGATTCCTGCAGCGCGCTTTCAGAGTTCTCTGAAACCCTCCACCTTCCCCAGCTCCCCCTGTATAGATCTGCTACGGGGATATTTTATATGCTATTTGTGCAGCAGCAGTATGTCTTAAATACTCATGGCACCGTATCGCCATATGCATTGGCAGTAGCAAGTTCCTGTACTTGCTTGCAGCAGCAGCAATAATCTACAACTACAACAATAACCAACAGCAGCAGCAATTCAGCAGCAGCGTAGCAGATCTGTTCCGCCAAGACCAAATACATTAACATTGTCATATCCATCACCATGCTAAAATGTTCAGAGAGTTGTCATGATTGAAGTACATATATATCAGTGCTGGGTAAGTTACTTACAAATTGTAGTCTGTAATGTAATCTAGATTACTCATTTAAGGTAATATGTTCCACTTTTGGATTACTTCTTTTGGATTACTTTTAGATTACTTATGACCTAACATGTTAAAAGACGAGCAATATATATATATATATATATATTCAGTTACTACCAAGCTACTACCCAACATTTACATTCAATAATTTTTAAAAATTAAATTTTTTATGTATTTGGGATACACAGATGCTCTGAAGGGTGAACCTGAACTTTGGCCTTCAAATCCCTGTCAAAAAATCCACAAAACCCTGTGCAATTTTACAGTTTTCACAATTTAAATTTCCCGTCCTAATTCTTATGGCTTGTAAACTAGAAATTTAACACAGTTAATTCATTTCAACATTTATATTCAGTATTACAATACACTTTTGACAAAAAGCATTATCGAAGGGCCATTTAACTCAATTATCCATGGGGCGGCACGCTTAGCGATGGCTCTTTAAACACGGACAACATAATCAGCAGGCTGATATGATAATTCACTGCGATTCCTCAGTGAGGGTCACGCCGTGTCAAATACGTGAAAGACCCGACAGTCTGTGCTTTTAGTTCAAATCACGCTCATTACATCTGAAGTTGAATCTGAGGCAACACACATTAGAGGTCTTGTGCTGTTCATCGGCATCAGTGATTCTCCATCTTGTGCCTTTTAGCGCCATAATGTGAAATAATGTGAATGTGTGTTTCTGTAATGCTCTAAATTCCAGTTAAGAGTATTAAACCACTCCGGAGTGATTAAAGCGCATGCATGTTTGAACAAATGTGATTCACAGTTAATGACATTAACATGTAAAATGCAGTTTGGACGCTGGAGTCTTTTTATATGTTGCGATGCTGTTACTGATGAACAATGTGAAGTATAATTTCTTTCTACTATCTCACTCCTGTTGATCATGCTGATCATGCCAGTTACCGTGGAAACAGAAGAACGCTGTCAATCGTTACTAGAGTTCTGATAAAAGGAAACATAAGAAATGATGGAAAGGTTTTTGAATGTTTATAAACTTCTGTAAATGACGGAAATGTCATATTTCACATGTAAGTGCCAATGCATTGCATTGAAAGGGTATATGCAATCTGACTAAAAATAAAAAAATAAAAAATCAAGATATCCAGTTTAGAAACATCAAATAGAATTGCAATCAAATACAAAATTAATCTCTGCCATCACATGAATAAATTGCATTTTAAAATATATTAAAATAGCCTGTAATAATATTTCACAATATTTCTATTTTTACTGTATTTTTAATCAAATAAATGCAGCCTTGGTGAGTAGTTTAAAAAACATATGCTCAGATACTGTCCTCTGCAAGGCAAAATAGAAATTAAATGCCGCAGTGTGTCATTTATTTGCCATTAAACACATCAAATAGCATTGCATTCAAATAGAAAATCCATAACACAAATCAATTATATTTTAAAATATATTAAAATGGAAATCAGTTATTTTAAATTGTAATAATATTTCACTGTTTTTACTGTACTTTTGATCAAATAAATGCAGCCCTGCCCTGGTGAACATAAAGAGACTTCTTTCAAAAACATTCTGCCAGATAAAATCTTCTAGCAAAATAGAAATTAAATGCTGATGTGTGTCATTTCTGAGCCATTAGCAACATCAAACTTGATTGCAAAATAATTGGTCTAGTTAAACATGTAGTTGCAGCCCAATAGATTACAATTATGTTAGGTGCATAAATTACGCACTGCAGATTTAATTTACGTAAACTAAAAATATGATGTTGCATGGGGCGTTTTTTCTGTTGCACACCCAGCTGTTATTGTTTAGCGTGGCGTTTCCTCAGTTGAGCGCTTCTAGCTGACACTGACACCTTGCCGCTCATAAATCATCATGCAGAAGCAACTATCGCTGTGTTCAGTGAATAAAGAGTCACCCACACAACAACAGAACAAAACATGCATTGATTATAATTCATCTGCATGTTCAAACGCAAACGTTGGTCATATTTACCACAGAATCAGACATGAATGTGTACAAACATCATCTTAGTTTCCTCATTTATGCCATTATTTTTACTTCACTGCATAAAGCATGGCGTTTTCTGCCTCACAGCGACTTGGATGTGAATGCAAACAAACACTGCTGCTTTGCTATGTCCTCATGCTAATTTAGCCGCGGCAATTATGCCACGTAAGCTTTCTGTTTAGCTCAGTGTGTCACATGAGATTGTAAAGCACACACTCAAGGGCACTAGTAAAGTGTGCACTGAAGGGCACAGATATGGCCGCACACTGCGTCTAGCCTGAATCTGTCACCACGCGTTAAGCGCGAGCTCCGTTTCAGCCGATCGCGCTATGAATCAATCTCGCTGATTTCAGACAGAGAATAGAGATGCTCTGAGATCTCTCGGGGTTAAACAACCTCCGTGTGCTCTTGCCCAAGTCGGCAGCATGACGTTTGGGATGCGAACGTGTGTCTCTGAGCGTGACAGCTAGCTGTTGGTCTTGTGTGGGTGAATTCAGCTTTGAGTTTGAGGTCCGTTTGCAATTATATTCTTAGGCCAGAAACATACTTTACACATGCACATTCACATTTATGCATGACACTTTTCCGCAAAGCAACTTTCGTGCATTAAAGTTAATGCATTTCCTGGGAATCAAACCCATGATCTTGACGTGCTCTACACGAATTGAATTTTTACACACTTAACAAGCAATACTTTCCCTCAAGTATCTGTCATTAAACCGCATGTGTTTATTTCAAGTGGCTAACTATAAAAATGTCACTTGCTCAGTAAGATTCCCTTCAAAATGTTGCTCCTCCATGACAGCAGTTGAGCTGAAAGGGAAAACTGAGTGTAGAAAAAGACATTTTATGCTAATGTTCACTTTATCGGCCCTCGCAACAACGCTGAGAATGCAACACATGCTTGTATTATTAATTACACTGTGATTGAGCGCAACAGTCGTGTTCCTGAAGTAAAAAAAAATTTATAATTATGTATGAACATTTGCAGACAGACCTACAGTATGAGGCTGTTTAGTGAGTATATGTGTAGAAGACAAAAGTCAGTTTGATTACAAAGTAATTTAACAAAGAAGATATAGAAAAGTTAAAAGAAATAGAAACAAGTTCAGCAGTCCGGTGAAGCATTGCAATTGAAGCAGTCCATGTACAATGTCAAGCAACTTTTCAAATGTGTTATAATTAGAAAAAGAAACATTGGAAATTTAATGCAAAATATCAAATACATTCATATACGTTTGACTGTTTTGCACTAAACGTCCAATATATTGCATTTCATACTTACAATTCATGTCTATAAATTAATAGTTTTATACTGTAAAGGACTGATTTATACAATTTTTAAAGAAACTGAATGTAAAATAACAAATACATTCAAATACATTTGATTATTTTGCACTAAACTTCCTATATATTTCATTACATGCTTAAAATTCATGTCTATAAATCAATAGTTTTATACTGTAAAACTACTGTTATAAAACGGATAGTTCCGGTCCTTGATTCTGATTGGTTGAGCCAAGTTCAAAGCTGTTGTAAATTACTCTACAAACACACACCTTTGTTTACATCTGTGTGTTGCTCGGCAACCACTTTGTTGGAACCACAACGGTTTCGGAGGAACTACATTGTTTGGCGGAAGAATAATGTTTTTATTAATATCATTACACTTTATTTGCTCTTTTTTATTTTGTGAAACCTTACTACGTATATGGAATAACTGTTTTATAAAAGCAATAAGCCCCGTGAAGCCATGGTTTACAGTGAATTTATAACAGCTAAGGGGGTTGTAGGCACTCCGCTTCATATTGCTTTAATTTACAGCATTTGTAAAATAATGTAATGCAAAATATCAAATGCAAACAAGTACTTTTAATATATTTTATTTCATACTTACAATTCATGTCTATAAATCAAGTTTTATATTGTAAACGTACATAGCATTTGTAAAGAAATATAAGGCAAAATGTCAAATATTTATTTATTACTATTATTATTATGATGTCTATATAGTATATATTTATTTTAACTTACTAGGTTTAGTTTTAGTACAAGTTAAACTAAACAAAAATGCCAACTAGCTTTTACGATTTTTATATTTTATTTAATTTCAGATAACGTTTATTTTATTTCAAGTATCATACATTTGTTATGCTCTATTGCAGAATAGGATATGTTTTGGGTCTCATGTTTGCACAAATTAATCTGCGGTTACAGCTTCATCTCCTATGTGTTCCAGCAGGAAAGAGTTCATGTCACGGCCCAACTTCAGATCAAGCGATCAGACATATTCAGGCCTCTAGAAAACACCCACGTTCATAAATATGCATTACGTGCATATATAACCAGCTTAAGATCTTCAGAAGAGTCCTTAGTGCTCTTCTTTCACTAATTGTATTATTAATGCTGTCACTACATCTGAATTCAAGCCAAGTCCAGGCAGGCCCTTTGGCAGCACAACCAACACCGACGTCTGACCGTAAACACAGAGTGAGCTCAAGCGTTAAACATCAGTGTAACGTTAACTCTATCTGCAAATGCAATCTGAACAACTACCCACAAATACTTGGCTGGAATCTGCTAGTTGGCACGTATCAACCCAGGCCGGAGAGTTCAAACCGTCCATGAGGGCGCATCAGCACGCGGCCCGGGAGGGATTCAGATCTCTGGCTTTATGCATGCATGTGTTCGAGGGTCAAGGGCTTTGACCTGGCTCTAAACGGGGTGGCATATCCGAACGTCTCTGGGAGCAAAACCGCCAAAGATTAACTGTCGCTCCGAGTCATAATTAATGCAGCCTCACTCCCCCCGCTGTCTCCGGCCCTGACAGGCCATTGATGGAATTGCGATTTAGCGGTTGGATACATGGAGATGAGACATGCTAAAGACGGGATGACGGAATTTAGAGACACTACGTTAGCATGAATTCCTTATAGAGATTACTGGAGAGACAGGCTGAATGCTAAAGGGTGTGTGAGGTCTGAGGTTGAGTTTGGGTGTCATCGTGGGACGTTTGAATGACCTCGACCAAACCAGACAAAAGCTGTGCGCCAATTAAAGTGTTAGACTGTAGAATATTTGCAGCTTTTTTACATTAGACCACCTGGAAGACTTCAGCAAGGATGCATTAAATTGATCAAAAGTGACAGTAAAGATATTTATAAAGTTACAAAAGATTACTATTTAAAATAAATGCTGTTCTTTTATACTTTCTATTCATCAAAGAAAACTTTCCACAAAAATATTGGGGAATATAACTGTTTTCAACAGTGTTACTCTGAAAATGTAATCAAATTACTGATTACTCCTTTTGCAAACACGTGTTATAGCCTAAATAGAAACTCTGCATACGGTTGCGCATGTTAATTGTTTATATTTTATATTAGTTCATGTTGCTTTTGTGCAATAGATGAATAACAATTTATTTGTTTTAGATATTTTATGTTTAGATATTTCTATTTTGCGGGAGTCCCATGAATCATTTTATTCTCCCGCATCCCGCACACATACGAGTGTCTACCCGCCCGCACCAGCACTCGCCCATCTTGTCCCACGCTGTTGCGTTGGGTCTCGTGGGAGCAGGTCTCGAATCCACTGGCACTTGACTCCACAGTGTGTGTGCTACATCCTTTTTACAATCTCTAGATTATAAAACACTGCATTCTGTCAGCAATGTAACGCGGCAGTAACGTATAGAGACCTCGGCTTGTAACTATACTCTAATTACTATTTTGAAAATTATAACACGTTAAATCACTCCGTTACTAAAAAAGTCATCAAATTACAGTAACGCGTTACTGAGCAATGTGTTACTGCCCAACACTGGTTTTCAACACTGCTAATAATCAGAAATGTTTCTTGAGCAGCAAATCAGCATATTAGAATGATTTCTGAAGGATCATGT
>NW_015537936.1:930073-931268 GCF_001515605.1 Sinocyclocheilus anshuiensis | reverse complement strand
GTGACATGAAGACTGGAGGAATGATGCTGAAAATTCAGCTTTGATCACAGAAATTAATTACATTTTTAACATATATTTACATAGAAAACAGTTAATTTTAAATTGTAATAATATTTCACAATTTTACTGGTATTTTATAATCAAATAAATGCAGCCTTGGTGAGCATAAGAGACTTCTAAACATTAAAAAATCTTAACAACCCCAAACTTTAGAACAGTAGTGTATACACTACATGTAATACACGTATGCTATTAATAAAAATGTTCTAATTGACTGTTATTGTCTCATATTATTCTCCATTTTTGCTTTCAGTGTTGTCTGTAAGTTACATTTACAGTTTTTATTTATTATGTGATGTTTAGACGATGGTGAAAACCTGATTAAACTGTACAACCAAAGAGAAATATAGGCTAGAGAGGATATCTTGTTTACTTAAGACTAATCATATGAACCAAACTTAAAATCAATTAAATCATCATGAAACTCACAATCACAACTTTGCCTAACCAACCAGTAAGTTTGTCCTCAGATGTGTTCATTGTACCTTGTAAACATGAATTTTGGGTTTATTTCTTTTGCCATTTTTGAGTCCAGGTTCAATTAAACACACAGGAGCAATTGAGTTCATAGATCTAATGCAAAACAGATGAATTGAGGGCACAATCACTTAGACGTTCACTAATACTGATTAATGCGTGTTGTATTGTTATCAAGGATGCGAGCTCAACCCTGTTGTTTAATTCACCGATTTCCCATGAAGTTAGACGACTCAACTGAAATGTCTAAAGGAAATTTATGGTGTGTGTGTGTGTGAGCCGTTTCCTTACTTTCCTTTTATTTAAGAGCTCTATTGGGTTGTCAGATTGTATTGTTGTACAGTGAGGAATTATTGCGCTCTGGTTGGTTCAGCCACAAGAACTACAATATAATTCATAACTAGGGTATTTATCAGAGAGATGTCTGGGAAGCAGGAAGAGGAGAGAGACGGAGCGCAAAAGAATATAAATAGAGGGAGCTGGAAGATGAATAGAGTAATATGTGCAGGAATACGCCGGGGCACGTCGAGTTTAGAGGAACGGAAAGTAAAAGAGAGATGGTATACGCAAACAGGGTGTCGAGGGTCATGTTGACAGCCTTAGGCATACGTATACTGTGTGTGTGTGTGTGTGTGTGTGTGTGTGTGTGTGTGTGTGT
>NW_015537936.1:928193-930007 GCF_001515605.1 Sinocyclocheilus anshuiensis | reverse complement strand
TTTTTACAATCTCTAGATTATAAAACACTGCATTCTGTCAGCAATGTAACGCGGCAGTAACGTATAGAGACCTCGGCTTGTAACTATACTCTAATTACTATTTTGAAAATTATAACACGTTAAATTACTCCGTTACTAAAAAAGTCATCAAATTACAGTAACGCGTTACTGAGCAATGCATTACTGCCCAACACTGGTTTTCAACACTGCTAATAATCAGAAATGTTTCTTGAGCAGCAAATCAGCATATTAGAATGATTTCTGAAGGATTATGTGACATGAAGACTGGAGGAATGATGCTGAAAATTCAGCTTTGATCACAGAAATTAATTACATTTTAACATATATTTACATAGAAAACAGTTAATTTTAAATTGTAATCATATTTCACAATTTTACTGTATTTTTGATCAAATAAATGCAGCCTGGTGAGCAGAAGAGACAGTGTTATTTTAGTATCATTGAGATACTATGATAGTTTGTATTAATATTTTGAGTCATTTTTTTATATTTTCTGTTTTCATTATTAGTTTAATTTAAGTCATTTTGTTCTGTTTTCTGTCAATTTTTGAGTCATTTTTTTATATTTTCTGTTTTCATTATTAGTTTAATTGAAGTCATTTTGTTCTGTTTTCTGTCAATTTTTTGTTTGTTTGTTTGTTTGTATTTGGTGTTGTTGTTTTATATGTCTATGTAGTTTTTATTGATTTTTATTTCAGTTTTAGTTGTAGTTATTTTAGTCTGTCAAATTAAAATGAGAAATGTTGCCTTGCCAACTAGCTGGACTAAAAAGGTTTTTTTTTTTTTTCAGTTAATGTTGTTATTTCAAGTAACAAAAAGGTTTAGTTAACTATAATAACTGTAAAATAAGAGACCTCTTTCAAAAACATAAAAACAATTTACAGACCCCCAACTTTTGAACAGTAACATATATTTAAAACTCACTCGACTGTGTACTGTGACAGGAATAAGTGTTGTTAAAGATTAAAAATTAATCATTTAATAATCATTGTAGTAAAGCCAAAAAGAAATATTATTAATAATTCAAATTTCATAATAAATATTTCTCCAATGCAACCCTTTTTTCTATGAAATTTTCTGCAGACCCCTTGCGGGCCCCCGAGGGCCTCCAGACCCCTGATATGAAGTACATTTATGATTAATCTTAATTTGACAACCCCTGGTCAAAATATGCTTTCACTATATAGAAAAGAGCACTTTAGCACTTTCTTCACACAGGAGAGACTCAGATGGGTCTGGAATGAAGTAAATGACAGACAGACTCTAACAGAAACTGTCAAATCTGAGCAAGTGAAGCAGAAGTGTACAGTGTACGTCGACACTAAAAAGCTGCATTCACTGCATTAGAAGTGGGTAGATTAGGATTGTGGGTAAGGACATTTCTAGTCATTTCAGAGCTCGGGTGCTCAACGGTACATATACAGCCTCAAAGAATAGAGGATTTCGAATGCCGCCCTCCTACCTGTGAGGGGGTCGGACAAATCCGGCTATTGTGACTGGATTAAAGTGAGAGACTTCCTCATTCACTGCACTTCCTCTAAAACGCCCACACTACAGTCTCCTTCGGTCAGCCAAAATCTATTCACCGCTCGTGATATTAGTAAACAGTCTCCACCTACACCATCTGACACTCAATGGACTCCAATGGGTTTACTGAATATATAATGTCATCACAACTGTCATGCAGCTTGTCATCAGAATTTATGAAATCTGCAAAGAAAATATATTAAAAATGAAAATATTTTCACACACACACACACACACACACACACACACACACACACACACACACA
>NW_015537936.1:914402-928047 GCF_001515605.1 Sinocyclocheilus anshuiensis | reverse complement strand
AAAAAAAAAAAAATAATAATAATAATGAATGAAATGTAAAAAAAAACAATTTATGAAAAATAAAAGCACTAGTTATATGAAAATGTATTATTTAGTATATTGCGTTATATTTTCCATTATATTCTCAAATATATTTGTTTTGTAAGGGCTGTGTCAACACTGCATGGTTGGTGGTTGTTTCTAATAATAAAAAAGGACCAAAACTATTTCTACCTTGATATTTAGGCATCTCCCTTACTATTCTCTGAAGCAGATTCCTTCATATAAAGATCAAGCACTGCAGCCAAATGAAACAAAACTCTAAATATATGATGATTATTTCCATATATTTTAAAATATGATTAGTATTATTTGAAAGAAATCTCTTCAGACCTATATATCCGATGACATCACAGGTCTGACTGACCTCACGAATTAGCGGACATTCATTTGCTATTTAATCTGACAGTCTTATTTCCTCAGTATTTTCTGGTTTAAGTCATAGTTTCATTCTCAGAGGGAATAAAAGCAGGATTTTCTGTGGTCTAGGCGCCCCTGGGGAATTTTATTGAAGTATTCATTTAATTTAGGACAGGCTCTTTTCTGGCTGCTGATAAAGCCTGTGAAAAAAGCTTACAAGCCTTTTCTGTAATACAGTTCAGTGAGAGGATTTATTTCATTCTCTCCGTCTGCATGATCAACAGATTTATTTCCATTTGTTGTTGATTTCAATATTTTGTCTAACAGTAGCAAAGTAGACCTGCTAGTGACTGTCAATCATTCTATTGAGTAAAACACGTCGTCTTTTCTCAAACTGTAGTTATTCTGTCATACGGGGCACTTACATAATAAGGAGCTGCTGCTTAAATTCCCTACAGCTTTAACAAAACTACTTTTAAAAAAGGCCAGTTTGTTTGGAAGGAGAAAATTAACTTAGTAAACTAAACAATCTTTACATCAAGTGCAAAGCAATCATGGAAACACGAATGGAGAATTATGCAACTAAAAGAACCACCAGTAGCAGCAATAATGACTGTATTACATGTACAACAAAACGCTCATAACTGCCAAAGATCCGCTTATTATATAAACATAACATAAGATACCTGCACTTACCTGAGATTTTAAAGTCTTCATTTGTTTGGTTTTGACGTTGAAATAAACAGATTTGCATGCACTGAATGTGTTTACATTCAGAGCAGTTTTAGGGAAATGCTCATAAATCTGCACGTGTCAATCACGCTGAAAGCATGTGTGTCCAGTAGGTGGCAACAAATCATTCATTCAAAAACACTGATTCATTCACCAACATCATGCTGATTCATTCAGGAACCAAACAAGCCTTTGTGAGTCACTGAATCATTTACTAAAATCAATTTGTTCAAACACTGGTTCATTTAGGACCGAAACGCTGCTTTATTTTGCTCGGAAACTTATGGAAGACAAAAAAGTCATAATTATGAGAGAAAAAGTCAAAATTATGACACGCTAAGTCATAACTATGAGATAAAACAGAGAAAGTTTGACATACTTAGAAGAAATTCTGACCTTAAACGTAAAAATAATGACATACTATGTCATAATTATGAGATCAAATTTGAAATTATGATATACCAAGCCATAATTATTAGAGAAAGTCAAAATTATGACATAAAAGTCTTAAGATATAAAGTTGAGATTATGACATAATAAACCCAAATTATTATTTTAAATGTAATTATCACATAGTCATAATTATGAGATTAAAAAAATAAAATGACATGAATAGTGTTTTTTTTTAACTTTTTATCTCATAGTATATCAATTTCAACTTTGAAAGTCATAATTGCAATTTATCATGTCATAATTTTGAATTTTTATCTCATAATTTCAACTTTATTTATCTCACAACTATGGCTTTTTGTCATAATTTTGACTTGAAAGTCACGACTTAGTATGTGATAATTATGACATTTAAAGTCATGATTTCAACTTTTCATCTCATAATTATGACTTACCAAAGCATGA
Source organism: Sinocyclocheilus anshuiensis (assembly GCF_001515605.1). Classification (NCBI taxonomy): domain Eukaryota; kingdom Metazoa; phylum Chordata; class Actinopteri; order Cypriniformes; family Cyprinidae; genus Sinocyclocheilus; species Sinocyclocheilus anshuiensis. Next base: position 926,061 of record NW_015537936.1, on the reverse strand, counting down.
TTTTTTTTTTTTTTAAGTGGCAGAAATATACTTCCATAGGAACCGTTGATACTGTTTTGAAACAGTTTGGAACTATTTTAGCTGGCAGAGTAAACAATAGACACAGTGATGTCAATTGTGTGTCTAAAATGCAAATTACTCAACTTATTGTTTATTATATAAAGATTAATTTAAAGTTGTGAAGTTATATAAAGTTATATTAGTTCGAAATCAGTCGACGAGTGTTATAAGGCCTGGAATAGTTCCCATTCTAGAAAACCTGTCCGTCAATCAGAAGCATCCTGCAAAACTCCCAAGGAATAAAAGGTGGGAGTTTTGCCTAAATGAAATATTAACACATTCTGATAACTCACTGTACACAGTCCACATGGTTTTGCTGTCAGTACTTTGGCTGAGATTATGCTGCAGAAAAGACCTCCGGCTCTCGCCCACATCACAGAGAATAAGAAATCAGTGTTGAGCAGCTCAATTTGTCTGGATGGTTGTTAATGGTCTGAGCTCCATTATCCAAACCTCATCTGAATTTAAACAGACAACGGCTCATCGTCAGAGCAGAAGAAAAGTGCTGTAAAACACCCTCAGCATTTAAAGAGACGGGAAAGAAGAGAGCAGCCTCCTTAAACACCCCACAAACATATGCTGTGGGGGTACCATGGTACCATGGTACCATGATGGTATCTGATACGGATACCATAGTAAGGTACTCCGAAGGACATCACAGTAATACGATTATATACTTTAGTTGTGTTTTGTCAGTAAAGCTGTTGATGGATGTGTCGGGCTTGTTTGGTTTTGACGTTGAAATAAACAGATTTGCATGCACTGAATGTGTTTACATTCGGAGCAGTTTTAGGGAAATGCTCATAAATCTGCACGTGTCAATCACGCTGAAAGCATGTGTGTCCAGTAGGTGGCAACAAATCATTCATTCAAAAACACTGATTCATTCACCAGCATCATGCTGATTCATTCAGGAACCAAACAAGCCTGTCACTGAATCATTTACGCAATCAATTCGTTCAAACATTGGTTCATTTAGGACCGAAACGCTGCTTTATTTTGCTCTGAAACTTATGGAAGACATAATTATGAAAGTCATAATTATGTTAATTAAGCTGGTGATGGATGTGTCGGGCTTCACAGAGGCCTCAGAGGGAAAACAGTGCAGTGTCTCTTCAGCCTCATGCTTTTATAAACACAAACAAGCGTATAGAATTCATCTGCAGTGTGAACAGGTGTAAAGATGACAGAAAGAGGGTTTGACGTGCTTCATCTGGTTCACTTGAAGAAGCCATCTGACAGACTTTTTATTTATTTACTCATTTTTGAAGAGCAAGGCAAATATTTAAAGAAAAGAGAGTCAGCGAGAACCGGGTCGGACCAGATCTGCTGGGAGAACGTTTGTGATGTGAATTTTTCCAGAAATCATTAAAAAGAAAGCTGTTGCTTGATGTTACTCCACAATAAGTTTTCCAGCTACTGATTTAAAGCATCACAAGCACAAAAAGGTATTGCATGAAGACTGAAAGATATCCAAATTATTCTCATTTGAGAAGCATTCATGACATAATATTACTACAAAAAATAATTAAATAAAAGAAATGGTGCTAAAATATTATATATATATATACTATATATACAAGCTAATTGTTTGAGCCAAAAAAGGATAAATAAATAAATAAATAAATACATACATACCAACAAGCAAATAGTTTGAGCCAAAAATAAATCTGAAAAATAATTTTTGGCACAAAACCACAGAAAATGTCAAAAGAATGAGATAAAAAAAAAATAGTTCTGAAACTTGACCATGAATTTAAGTCACCGTATTTACTCTCTTAAAACACATTTCTGGTTATATTGTGAATGACTCATCAGTGCATGTTATTTAAAAAAACAAATGTCTCCATAATCTTTCCTTTTCAATTGACTTCAACTTAGCTGAGTAGACTGCTGATTAATGTTAACCAATAAACAAATACTGCACTGTAATGAAGTATAACACATTCATATGTGTATATATGGAGATGCTCTAGAATTGAAAGTGACCTTTTACCTTCACACCCTGGTCAAAAATACTTTTTAAAAATGTCACATTACAGATATAAAATGGGTTGCAAATGAGGTTTCATGTTGACTCAGCTCAGATGGATGTAACATTATAGAAACATCCGTAAAAAATCATATAAGTACATACAGTATATAAATGCTGAAGAAAGCTATGAATAGCGAGTTTGATTAGTGAGTTTATTTGTATTAAAGTATTACAATAAACTCAATCTAAAATCAATTTAAAATTTAAAGGCTGAAATTATGAAGGAAGACAAAATCTATGTGAACTGAAATCAAAAGCAGAATAAGTTGGATGGAAAAACCTGTGGCTTTAATACATCACCTGTCCTGTAGAGGGCGCAACAAACATAATTAAATAATGTGACACACACATATAAATTGCTCCTGTAACAAAAAGGATTAAGCTTTTCTGCAGTTTATTTTCCACTGAGTATCTCTGGTGTACTACAGCTTCCTCCCTTTAGTCTTCAAGTAGACTAAAGATTAAGTAGATTAAGTTACGGCCACAGAGAGTACACAAACTAGCAGCACTAAACCCTGGACGTGTATGAATTTCATCGCATATTACCGCTGGTTATGGATCGACATCTGTTGGGAGAACCCACAGGAATGCACTCGCCGGCCCTGAACGTCGTCTTTGTGACTAATTCATTCTCTCTGCCAACAGTGCTGAGACCTTTAATGGCTTTTTTTGTTGCAAAGAACCGAAAATTGGATTCTCACCCTATTGAAGACAACCTAAGACGCTCTCTGCACTTTCTGAACACATATCGCTCATTGGTTCATTCAATAAATTAAAGTGGTCATGAACTGCATTTAAAAGCACATTTTCTGCCCTGATTTTAGCCTCTGATTTGAACGCTCGGTTGGAAGGGGCGTGTCTGCTATGAGACCTCAATGGAAACACCCATTGCTATGATTGGCTGACATCTTTGCATATGAAATAAGTATTGCATGTGGAGCTCTCTCAAAAAGTGAAAGCTTCAGCAGGAAGACTCCAATGCCACGTCATTCATTCATATTAACTGGTCTGGCCAATCACTGCTTGACAACTGGAGTATTTAAGCACTGAACTCTGTTTCATTTTTCGCAGTTGATGGCGCTGACGGTCCCTACTCTGTTAGGGAAACTGTCGCTTAAAAACTTTAGCCCGACTTTTCATAAAATTACTGACAGAATTTAAATGTAACCTTCTGTGAATGATTGCGTAAATGACATTTTTGACATTTTGTCATGTTTACTCTGGTAAAGACTGATACTTGCATTCTAACTTTTTGTGAAAATATCCTATGCCTAGCACACCGTTAAGCTATCTGTTGTCTTAATCTCATGTTTTTTGTCTTTATGTTCCTTCAGTTATTATGTTTAATTTGCGTTTATTCTACTACAACAATCTCTGGATGCCTTGTCGTGGAATGTCATCCTCGCTGTCCATTTCTGCACAAATGTGACCCTGGACCACAAAACCAGTCATAAGGGTCAATTTTTTGAAATTGACATAAATGAGAATAAATAAGCTTTCCATTGATGCATGGTTTGTTATGATAGGACAATATTTGGCCGAGATACAACTATTTGAAAATCTGGAATCTGAGGGTGCAAAAAAATCTAAATATTGAGAAAATCGCCTTTAAAGTTGTCCAGATTAAGTTCTTCGCAATGCATATTACTAATCAAAAATTAAGTTTTGATATATTTACGGTAGGAAATTTACAAAATATCTTCATGGAACATGATCTCTACTTAACATCCTAATGACTTTTGGCATAAAAGAAAAATCTATAATTTTGACCCATACAATGTTTTTTTGGCTATTGCTAAAAAAATATACCTCAGCGACTTGAGACTAAGTTTTGTGCTCCAGGGTCACAAATGTCCTCTGAATAGAAGTATGAATGAAAACAGTTACGTTTTTCTCGCTACCGTCTCAACATTAAAGTTACATTAAACTTTGAAGTTAACGTAAATATCCTTAAGTTTGTTCAGGTTGAGAAATACACTGTGTTTGATATTTTCTTGATGCATAACATTATTGACTCAAATTAAGAATTGTCATCATAATATTTCAGTCCCACCAAAATTTTCAGCCAAATTATTAATTTGAGCGCATTGTCAGATTTTAAGACTGCTTCACTTATTTTCACGATTACTGTAAGCTAACCTTGTTCCAGACCAAGACGATATAATCAGCTTCAGCTACTGTATGTTTGTATTAGTCTGCATCTGGTAAATAACTAGTTGGCGTCTCTCTTTTTCTATGTGGTGGAGCATTAAAGTAGTCTATATCCTAATTGGAAACTTGTGCATGTGAAGGCTTTTCTATAGTTCTGGCTTGTTTTTTCAACAAAAATGTAGTTTTTGTGCTCTGTGGAACATTAATGTCCTGGTCAGTTGCATGCCTGTTCATGATGTACTGCTTTACTCTTGTACTACATTTTTCCCTGTGTAAGGATTTTCTTTAAAAATGTTTTTTTGCAGGGTTCAATAGCTAGCTAAAGTTCAATTAGCTAGTAAGGCGTTGTTGTCAAATATAAAGTGTCCTTATCCTTCTGGATGGATAATGTATCACAAGGCAGGCATCTTTAAGCTATAATTAAGGCATGTTTATCTTTGCAGATACTGGTGGTGGTTTCATTCAGTTTCCTCATTGGCTTCGGTCAGTCCAGCTCACACTATGCAAGTTTGGCCATGATTTGATCATCTGAGAAAAATTCTGAAAATCTTAAAAGATTCCTATAATCCTAGGTTAAAGGTCGCCTGAAATGCTTACAAACACGCAGCGTTACTCTTTGTGTTGACGTCATTTTAACTGAAACAGGAAGACAGGGCAGGACATATCAAGCAGCCCCGCCCCTTTTTAAAATAGCCAGAAGCGTTCGTTTATATCACAGCTTGGGCTAGAGCCGTTCAGAGCCGTTGAGCTCCGTAAAGCCGCATTTGACAGGGTATGCCAGCCACAATCTCGTCCATATTGCTATAAAATATAGCATTCTGTGTAGAATTCAAATAGCTCCGATACATTTTGTGGTCTGCGCCGACTCGCGCAAGTGATCTGCTCCGTGCTATCGTGTCTCTGGACCGGAGCAGAGTGTGTGTGCGGTGCGGTGGTTAGCGTGACACAGCGTGAAACCAGACTTCTTTTTCTCCTCAATGGAAAGCATATTTACACTGTTTGAATCGTTCTCTGTCCCCTATATAGCGCACTACGTGCCATTCACTGTACAGAAAATACTAATTCTACGGACAAGTGACCGATTTCAGCCGCGACTTCAGCGTCTATTTTATAGTGTAGGGGTGGGGCTTCGGATTCTAGAGAGCATTTGATTGGACAGAAAGTTTGATGAGAAGTTGAAGTACGATGTGACGTCAAAAAAAATAATTGAGCCGTTTTGGCGGAAGTGACGAACTGCAAGCTTTGAATGCTTATACAGTATCTTCTAAATGCGAATTTTGTCACTGTTTTGGAGCACACTGCCTTATAGATAACCTTAAGACTAACATATTGATACTAACACCCAAAAAAATGGGGACTTTAAAATCTGTAGTCTTTGAACGCTGGTTTGACATGTTTCACCAACAGCCGATTAATGGCCGTTGAGATTTTTTTTTTTTTTACCTCCAACGAAATTCTGGCAGTGTCAGAAAATTTGGCGAAAAATCCTGCAGTGTGACTTCTACGCCGAACGTCAAAATGTCTTCGTTTATCAAGATAAGCCATGATCAGAATTAATGCTAGAGACTTCTTCTAACCTCCATAAACTCCGGCGCTCCCGTCCACCGCTCACGAAATTCATATATGTGCCTTTGCTCTCATGATTTCATCATCCTTCCTCCGTCCATTTGTCTTTGCTCCCTCCTCTCCCTTTTCATCTGAGATAAAATCCCATGTCTCTCTTTGTCTCTCTATTTGGCATGGATTTTCTATCTGCTCGCTCGTGTTCTCTTGTCGTCTGTCTTTGAACCGTCTCTCTATCTTTCTCTCTTTTGTGTTTGCGTGAGGTGTAATAAAGATGATGATGAACTCTCCTTTCGGCTGTCGGTGGTTTTGGCTGTCTGCAGCGGCTCGTGTGCCAGCTGTTTCTCTCACTGTGTCGCGCGCACACACACACACACACACACACACACACACACACACACACACTGCGCTGCCTACTGAGGTGGGACCTCATAAGTGACTGATCTGGAAAGCTCTTCAGCGCGACACATGCAATTGATTCTGATGGTGATTGACGGTAGGATCTTGTTATGATAATAACTTTATAGTTTAAGAAGTGTAAAAATGTAGAACATCCAAATAAACACTCACTTTTGGGTGGATTTTTTTCTTAAACTATTTTTAAAGTACTGAATGAAATAGAAGCAGGTTTATAATCATAATATACAGTTGTTGTTTTTCCATTGCAATGCATAGGACCATAGGATTGTGTTTTCTATTAATGCTACATGCAATGCTGCCTTTAAATTGGGACAAAATAAGTATGTTAGATTTATGGAAGCCCACTTCTGCCATGGGATAAAAATTTGTAATAAGAATTGCAAGATATAAACTCACAATTCTAACTTTTGATGTTAACTCGCAATTGCACAAAAAATGTCACAATTGTGTGTGTGGGGGGGGGAATCAATTACAGAGACAAACAAAAAACTGAATTGCTCAGAATTCAGAGAAGTCAGAATTGAAAGATATAAGCAGAATTGTGAAAAGAAAAAAAAATCAGAATTCTGAATAAAAAGTCTTAATTTTCTTATATCCACAATTCTGAGGGAAAAAAAAGTCAAAATTGTCAGATAAAATATCTAAAAACTCTAGAAACAAAACAATTTAATTGAGAAGCAATACTGAACACGTTTTATTCAAATAAGTGAAAAAAATCTGCCAGCGCATCACAGGGATATTACAATAAATAAATAAATAAAAAATAAAAAAATAAAAACAGTATACTTGAAATAAAATAAGCATTAAGTGAAATAAAATAAAAACTTACACTTACAGTATATTTCAGCCAGTCGTTTAGTTGAAGTAATAAGATAACTTAAAATATCAAATAAAAATGAATCAATATATAGACTTAAAAAAACTAAAACTCTAAAATAAGAACCAAAAAAGACAAAATTACTAACAAAATTTAAGTGAAACAGAAAATCTAAAAATAAAAATCAATTCAATTCAATTCAAAAAACTATAATATTAACATAAAATACACTTGTCTTTAAGAAATATTATCTGAAAACAAGTCTTATGCAGTGCTGCTTCAAGTAAATTTGTTTTAAGGATTTCTTTCAAATTTCTCTTCAAATGAAGGCTTCGTCTCAGAGCTTTAGGAAGATCACTGAGACCGCAGACCTTTGACCTTCCTTCACGTCTTTAGAGAGCTGAGCCAAGAATTTACAGCTTCTCAAAGATCAGCGTGAGCATCTCTACAGCTCCTTACCAGCGAGGAGAGAAAACAGCAGACTGTTAAAGGGAAAGTTCCTCCGAAAATGAGAATTCTGGCTGGGATTGGAAGAATATTTCATTTAATGAATGCATATTACAACTCAGCGCATTCAAGCTCCAAACAGGACAATAAACGTAGTCCCAAAAATGATCTAAATAAATATTTTGCATTACAGAAATACACTAATGTTAAAAAGTTTGGTGTCAGTAAGATTTTTTGAAGAAACTGATCATTTTATTTAGTATGGATGCATTAAATTGTTCAAAAGTGACGGTATGGACTTTTATAAAGTTACAAAAGGTTTCTATTTCTAGTAAATGCTGTTCTTTTGAACTTTCTATTTATCAGAAAATCTTGAAAACTAAAATGTATCGCAGTTTCCACAAAAACATGAAGCAGCACAACTCTTTTCAACATTGATAATAATCAGAAATATTTCTTGAGCAGCAAATCATAATATTATAATGATTTCTGAAGATCATGTGACACTGAAGAATCTAGCAAAGAAATTTAGCTTTGCTCACAGGAATAAATTACATTTTACAATATAGAAAACAGCTATTTTACATTGTAATAACATTTCACAATATTTACAGAATTTTAAATTAAATAAATGCAGCCTTGGTGAACAAGAGAGACTAAATAAATAAATAAAAAACCTTACTGATCCCAAACATTTGAAGGATAGTGTATACATATGCAAATGTAATCTTAATTTGCATAAAACTATCAAGACATAAGAATGTTTTGGATCAACTCCAAAGGAAACATTTTTTTTTCTTGTTTTAAGTTTAACATTTTGTATATAATGTTTTGTAAAGTTTTTTTTTTTTAAATATTAGATAATTTATGCATTATATAAAGACTAAAAACAAACTGCAAACAGTGACTCATGATTTATAATTTATAATTTACAGACAATCTAAGATTACTAAAGTAGCACTACTTCTGAAACCCTAACTGAGATTTAGATATCTAGCTGAAATGCAACAGATGATTGTATGCACATAATTAAGAAGTATCATTTCCTCAGGCTTTTCTGCATGACAATGAGCCGTTGTGTTTCTCACAGAAGATCATGTGTATCTGCTCATTAGGCTCGATCCGCGTCTGCACGGATACGTTTCAATGGTGAGAGGAGGATGCGTTACACACCGCCGCTTCTGTCACGCACACAAACACACGCACGCTTTCATCCTCGGCTGTGATGTTGCTCGCTCGAGTCTGTGGGGAGATGCTAAGCGAGCCGCCGCCGCTCTCGTTTCATATCGCTGGAAAATGAACGCTCTGAAGTGTCTCCTCGCTAAAGACAAGCGCAATAACTTTGTGTTTCTCATGGGCACCTGCCACACTGAAAGAAGTTTCCTGACAGGCAGGCCAAGTCTGAAAAACTACGACAGCCTCAAAGGAGAGACAGACAGACAGACAGACGGGCGGTTATGCTAAGAATTGCAAGATATAAACTCACAATTCTAACTTTTGATGTTAACTCGCAATTGCACAAAAAATGTCACAATTGTGTGTGTGGGGGGGGGAATCAATTACAGAGACAAACAAAAAACTGAATTGCTCAGAATTCAGAGAAGTCAGAATTGAAAGATATAAGCAGAATTGTGAAAAGAAAAAAAAATCAGAATTCTGAATAAAAAGTCTTAATTTTCTTATATCCACAATTCTGAGGGAAAAAAAAGTCAAAATTGTCAGATAAAATATCTAAAAACTCTAGAAACAAAACAATTTAATTGAGAAGCAATACTGAACACGTTTTATTCAAATAAGTGAAAAAAATCTGCCAGCGCATCACAGGGATATTACAATAAATAAATAAATAAAAAATAAAAAAATAAAAACAGTATACTTGAAATAAAATAAGCATTAAGTGAAATAAAATAAAAACTTACACTTACAGTATATTTCAGCCAGTCGTTTAGTTGAAGTAATAAGATAACTTAAAATATCAAATAAAAATGAATAAATATATAGACTTAAAAAAACTAAAACTCTAAAATAAGAACCAAAAAAGACAAAATTACTAACAAAATTTAAGTGAAACAGAAAATCTAAAAATAAAAATCAATTCAATTCAATTCAAAAAACTATAATATTAACATAAAATACACTTGTCTTTAAGAAATATTATCTGAAAACAAGTCTTATGCAGTGCTGCTTCAAGTAAATTTGTTTTAAGGATTTCTTTCAAATTTCTCTTCAAATGAAGGCTTCGTCTCAGAGCTTTAGGAAGATCACTGAGACCGCAGACCTTTGACCTTCCTTCACGTCTTTAGAGAGCTGAGCCAAGAATTTACAGCTTCTCAAAGATCAGCGTGAGCATCTCTACAGCTCCTTACCAGCGAGGAGAGAAAACAGCAGACTGTTAAAGGGAAAGTTCCTCCGAAAATGAGAATTCTGGCTGGGATTGGAAGAATATTTCATTTAATGAATGCATATTACAACTCAGCGCATTCAAGCTCCAAACAGGACAATAAACGTAGTCCCAAAAATGATCTAAATAAATATTTTGCATTACAGAAATACACTAATGTTAAAAAGTTTGGTGTCAGTAAGATTTTTTGAAGAAACTGATCATTTTATTTAGTATGGATGCATTAAATTGTTCAAAAGTGACGGTATGGACTTTTATAAAGTTACAAAAGGTTTCTATTTCTAGTAAATGCTGTTCTTTTGAACTTTCTATTTATCAGAAAATCTTGAAAACTAAAATGTATCGCAGTTTCCACAAAAACATGAAGCAGCACAACTCTTTTCAACATTGATAATAATCAGAAATATTTCTTGAGCAGCAAATCATAATATTATAATGATTTCTGAAGATCATGTGACACTGAAGAATCTAGCAAAGAAATTTAGCTTTGCTCACAGGAATAAATTACATTTTACAATATAGAAAACAGCTATTTTACATTGTAATAACATTTCACAATATTTACAGAATTTTAAATTAAATAAATGCAGCCTTGGTGAACAAGAGAGACTAAATAAATAAATAAAAAACCTTACTGATCCCAAACATTTGAAGGATAGTGTATACATATGCAAATGTAATCTTAATTTGCATAAAACTATCAAGACATAAGAATGTTTTGGATCAACTCCAAAGGAAACATTTTTTTTTCTTGTTTTAAGTTTAACATTTTGTATATAATGTTTTGTAAAGTTTTTTTTTTTTAAATATTAGATAATTTATGCATTATATAAAGACTAAAAACAAACTGCAAACAGTGACTCATGATTTATAATTTATAATTTACAGACAATCTAAGATTACTAAAGTAGCACTACTTCTGAAACCCTAACTGAGATTTAGATATCTAGCTGAAATGCAACAGATGATTGTATGCACATAATTAAGAAGTATCATTTCCTCAGGCTTTTCTGCATGACAATGAGCCGTTGTGTTTCTCACAGAAGATCATGTGTATCTGCTCATTAGGCTCGATCCGCGTCTGCACGGATACGTTTCAATGGTGAGAGGAGGATGCGTTACACACCGCCGCTTCTGTCACGCACACAAACACACGCACGCTTTCATCCTCGGCTGTGATGTTGCTCGCTCGAGTCTGTGGGGAGATGCTAAGCGAGCCGCCGCCGCTCTCGTTTCATATCGCTGGAAAATGAACGCTCTGAAGTGTCTCCTCGCTAAAGACAAGCGCAATAACTTTGTGTTTCTCATGGGCACCTGCCACACTGAAAGAAGTTTCCTGACAGGCAGGCCAAGTCTGAAAAACTACGACAGCCTCAAAGGAGAGACAGACAGACAGACAGACGGGCGGTTATGCAACTCTTCCAGCAGCTCCTCTCTTTATGAACAGGCTCTCAGGGTGTTGTGACGCTCAAACCCTGTTTTACCTGCTCTGCCTGCGCTTTCCTCCTGTGAGCCTTTTTTACATCTGAAAAAACAACCTCAAAACCCCAAAAAACATGCTGGAAATCTTCAAAATATACACGGCTTCCTAAAATTCAAGAGTCAAACCCTCTTGGTGTGTTTGCTCTCAGAGGTGGGCATCTGCGCATGGTTAAACAGGTCACATCATTATTGCAAAATTAACTGCTTTAAGTGTAGTTTTTATTAGCACATTTTAATTTCCAGTGTGAATTACCCATATTATGTTAACATATATATATATATA
>NW_015537936.1:904208-914342 GCF_001515605.1 Sinocyclocheilus anshuiensis | reverse complement strand
ATATATATATATATATATTTCTTGTTCATTTTTTATTTATATTTTTTATTCAAATTTCCATTTATATTAATTATAAATAGGTTAATAAAAAAACTATAAAAGAAATTAAATCAACAAGAAAGAATGATAAAAGTATATGTATATATATACATTTCTGTTTGCATATTTACACATATGCAACATTCATACAACACTTCAGTTCCCCGAATTCTCAACTTTACCCCCAAGTCTTCAGAATCAAACAAACCAACATGAAACAGCTTGAGAAGATTAAACTCCTTAAATTGACACCGAAGATGTTTTCCGTTTTTATACATTGTTGTTGTGTTTTAATGAAACTCTGCTGCATTTCTAGAAAATTCAGTAAATTATTCTACCTGTCATTCCACTACAAAACCCAATTCATCATCCTGTGTTTTGTGGCCAATTCAATTCAAAGTCACACTCATGAACTGAGATGGCCCCATTCCTCAACTGGATTCTCACCCAACTCTGAATGAAAGTCTTAAAGTCAGAGCAGCAAAACCAGCTCTTCACAAGAGGAATGAGCAGCAGCACTTTACTGTGTGTCTGCTGTCCAGTCTAATAAAGTCAATCCTTTGATAACAGCCTCTTTTGAAAGCTGCATCACATTGTGAGAGATTCAGAAAACAATCATGAATGTGTGGCTGAAATGATCCAGATCAGATGCTCTTTCTGGAATGAGGAGGAAATTCCAGTGTTTACACAGTAAAAATTCAAATTCAACAGATTTTACTCATAATATGACCCTTTAAAGCTCTCTAACAGGCTGTCTGCAGCTGATTAATTGGTTGTTCTACAAACGACAGAACGCCCCTTCAGTTAGACAGCGGCCCGCAGGGGATGGAAGTGGCCGGGACCCTGTCAAAGTGAATGAGTTTACAGACAAAATCTCTCCTGCTCTGGACAGAAACCTGCTCCAAAACAACAGACCCTCACTAGAGTCTCGGTAGACTATGCTCTGAAACTCTTTAACAATATACTGAAAACATGCTATTGCAAGCACTGGATTTATAATCAGTAATGCTGCAATTGTGTCAAGTATTTATCTGTTTGGCTGATGCACAATGCACACAAAAGTGGCCTTTCAAAATTCAAGTCGAATACTTACCAAATAAATAATCTGTAGAGCATAGCTTCTAGAGTCTTTATAGCTTTTTCATTCAAAGAGATTCTAATACCGTCTATGCATAGCCTTACTTCAGTCAAAAAAACATAAAGTTGGGTTTTCAATACACTAGTGGGTTTTTTTTTTTTTTGTACTAGCATTTATGAATGTGAAGTTTGGTCAAAATTATAAGTGAATTAAATTAATAAAAATTAGAGAAAATTCGGAGAAACAGAGCTGGTCATAAACATTCGGCTCACAAATTATTGTTATACAAATTAACAATTCACAATATAACTGCCTGCTTTGTTGAGAATAACAGTGCAAGCAAGAATACATTTATTCACAATAATAATAATAATAATAATAATAATAATAATAATAACAAAAAATAGCTGTTTACTCAGATCATTATAGGTTTTGCCCATAAAATAAAATAAAATAAAATAAAATAAAATAAAATAAAAATATCTTCTGTAGAGTTTTGAGTATTCAATGAAGTCATTGAATTCATCCAAGTTTTACGGTAGATCCAATTTGAAATTCATGTGCTCAAAAACAGCATGTAAAAAAAGCAAATTGCTGTTGGTTATTTTACTTATCATCAGAGAGTCTTTTCCAATCTAAATTGACAGCTCTTGGCTAAAATAAGAAGCTAAATCTAAAATTGTCTCCACATTTACTCAAATGAAGGATTTATTTCCACAAATCCTTGTATTTTTTACTCTGAAATCTTTGTGATGCACCATCATTAAATGCAAAGTATTCTGTAACGTGCAAAGTGGCCTATTCTGTCTTCCACACCCCTGTTTGTCAATCTGAAGTCTTTTACCCAAAATCTGTCATGCAAAATCACATTTAATATTACTGCAATCTTCACGTCTGTTTTTAGCCGCCAGTCTGAGTCTGATGATAAATTACGCGAGCCGTCGAACACTAACGCACATGTTCATGGTAATGACTCAATCCAGTTTCCAGTCAGATTCAGACAGTATTAGAGTGCAGTTACTAAGTAGCGGTCCAGTGGTGGTTTGTGTGGAGGACGGGAGCGTACCAGCAAGTGGTAGATTGAATGTATTGAGGGCAGATGGGACGTGTTGAGTGGTGCTTGTCCTCAAAGAGCTTTCAGAGCAGGACTCCTTTAGTGCCGCAGGTTGATTTTAAACTGCTTGATTGCAACCCAATAAATCCCAAACACAAGCCACAAAGATCCTCATGCTTTAATGTTGATGTGAAATGCAGTTCGCAACACATTTTGAGTTGAGTTTTTTTTTTTTTAATTAGTTTTGAATTTTAAAAAATTGTAACTTTATCGGAATGTTATCAGAGTTCTGATCAAGAATTCCAGTTCATTTTTCTTACTTTTTTTTTTTTTCATTTTGATAGAATTAGATTATGGACAGTGCTGGGTAGATTACTTGCAAACTGTAGTCCATTAGTGATTACAAACCAAAAAGTGTGGTTAGTAACGTAATCCATTACATTATACATTTTAGACTATGTGATCAGACTACTTTTTGAATACTTTTAGATTACTTTAAGTTTCGTCCAACTCATTTAACACATTGATTTAAATAGGATAATCTTGAATCAAACTGATATAAAAAGAAGACTTTATGAATGTATGTAAGTGGTAGGCTATAGAAAGGAAAATAAAGAAGATAAAAAAGATAAAAGAATAAAAAAAATATGAATAATTAATGGATACTGTGTAAATAATATGTAATGATATAAATAAAAAGTAACTGTAGTCTGATTACAAGTATTTAAAAAAGTAATCTGATTGCATAATCTAGATTAGATTTTATTAAGGTATTACCCAGCACTGTCTTTTGACTGTTTGACTGTACAGTATATGTAATCATAATGCAAAAAAACTTAAAAATACTAAAAATACAAAAATACTCAAATCAGAAAAGAAAACAAAAGATTACCCCTAAAAGTAAATAATAATGTCTGAAAACATGATATCGATGAGCTGACACCCACTGCTCCGGGTGTGTGTTCACGGTGTGTGTGTGTTCACTGCTGTGTGTGTGCACTTTGGATGGGATAAATGCAGAGCACTAATTCCGAGTATGGGTCACCATACTTGGCCACATGTCACATCACTTTCACTTTCTTGATTCTTAAATCCCAAGATTCGATCTGTGATGTTTTTAATTGATGCTTGAACAAAACTTAATAAAACATTATTTCTAGCCTCCCATCTAATAAATTGCAATTGTGTTTGTGCTTTGTTACTTTTGATGTGAAACAAAGTCTCAGCTTTCAAATTATGTCAGTTTAATTGCGAAATTCAAACAATAAATACTGTTTTGGTGCTTTTTAAATGTAATGTGTTACGAGAACCGATCATCTGTTCCTCTTTACTACTAGTTACAGCAGCAAATAAACATGAATGAACATCAGAAGGTGTTGAAAGAAACAGCAACTCTAGAAAGCAGCAATTTGCTAAAAATATGCATTATTTAGTCATTACATTTTTTACTTAACCTGTTCTTCAAAATTTAATGTATGCATAAATCCATCACAAAAACAACTGACAGGGTTTATTGCACAGTCTACAGTACATGTTATTCTTTATTTTTGCCATCAGAGCTCTTCAGAGGTGACTCGGGCGCTCTGGCTTAGAGCAGATCACCGGATCAGCTGTTTTCAAGGTCTTTTCTCTGCAGGGACAGAGAGAAAGACTGAGAACGAAAGGCCGAGAGATGCTCACTTCACTCCACTGTTATCTGGAGATTCGCTTTAGAGAAAGTCGTGAAGCACAGGACTGCTCATAAACTTTTGGTTTAAAATTAATTATCATACAACTATTAAGGATTAACAAAATAATTGTCAGCTTTGTTGTGTCTAACAGTGTAAGCATGAACATATTTATTCACAATTAACCTAGAATTATTAACAAAACAATAAAATACAACAAAATAACAATACCAGCGATTTATTCGGGCAAGCATCACTGTTAGTTTTGCCCTTAAAATAAAATGCAAAAAAAAAAAAAACATATTAGCCATGTTTACTTAGACAAACATCACTGTTAGTTTTGCCCATAAATAAAATAAATGAAAAATACAAATAAAATAACCATATCTGTGTTTACTCAGACACACATTAGTTAGTTTTGTCTATAAAAATAAGATAAAATAGCAAATAAATGTATTTAAAATGAAAATAATTGTATAGTTAAAGTGATGTACAATGTAGAATGATGTGAATATATCAAATTATAAACATTTGTAAACAATTGTTTGTATTTTATAATAAATGTAAAATAATCAGCACAGCACAGTTTACAATACATGTTATTGTTTATCACATTAACTTCTCTGTAGTATTTCAAGTCAACTATCCTTCTATTACAATGCTGAATTCATTACCGTACATGATGCCTGGAGCTGCTAACTGTCGTCTGATTATGATCTGATTAATTGGAACATCTGATTCAATTACCCTTCACAAAAAAAATCTATTATTTCATAAAACTACATGCTTTTTCAACAACGAAGTTTGTCTCCTCTGATAAATACAGGCATGTTTACTTATTATATGTCATGTGTGTTCCTGTTTAGTTCCTGTTTGTCCTTATTTGGTCCTTCCAGTTCCTTTTCCCATTATTAGTAATCACCTGTTCCTTGTTAGTTATCCTTATCACCTGTCTGCCCATCGTTATCTGCCCTATTTGAGTTCGAGCCCGTTCTGTTCTCCCTTGTCTGGAATTGTTCATGTCAACCTTGCTACATGTGTTTTTCTGTTTCCTTTTGATTATTAAAATTAGTACATTCTCCTACATCCCTTTGCTCCACGCTCCTGCACAGCAGCAGTTCCGTGACAGAATTCCAGACCAGACAAAAAGTAAGCGGCGCCCCTTCTCCCCGTTTTATTTCCGTTTTGAAAGTTTTTTGTTTTCCCGTTTTCCCTCCGCAGCTATGGAAACCGCTGCAAGTTTTGTAGCCCTAGCCCGCGGAAATCTCCCGTTTGTGGAGTATGCTCAGGAGTTCTGTGGGCTCTCCGTGTGTACAGCGTTGGATAACGCAACGCTGAATTCGCTGTTCTGGATCGGAGCCAACTACCATCGCCCTGTGTGTTTTTCTGTTTCCTTTTGATTATTAAAATTAGTACATTCTCCTACATCCCTTTGCTCCACGCTCCTGCACAGCAGCAGTTCCGTGACAGAATTCCAGACTTAGCGCTTCTGGACATGGCGCTGCCTCCGGAGTTCTCGGCTCCTGTCCTCACCCCGGCCTTACCCCCCAGAGAGTTCTTCATCTCCGCTGGTCCCGTCCAGCCCTCCTTTGTCTCCTGATTCCCCCGAGTTAACCAGCCTTGCAACTCCAGAACGCCCTCCAGTGTCCGCTCCTCGTAAGCGCCGTCCAGAGCCGGCTCCTCGAAAGCGTCCTCCAGAGCGCCCTCCAGAGCATCCCCCAGGATTCCTAGTTTTCCCTAAGAACATTTTTTTTTTGGCGGGGGGGCCATATAGCCATATACCCGGAGGATCCGCCATGGCCTCCTGAGTCTCCTGATATGCCATGGCCTCCTGAACTGCCTGCTCCGCCATGGCAGCCTGAACTGCCTGCTCCGCCTTGGCTTCCCGAACTGTCTGCTCCGCCATGGCACCCTATGAGTCTCCTGCTCCACCATGGCAACCTGAACTCCCTGATCCGCCATGGCTTCCCGAACTGTCTGCTCCGCCATGGCACCCTATGAGTCTCCTGCTCCGCCATGGCAACCTGAACTCCCTGATCCGCCATGGCTTCCCGAACTGTCTGCTCCGCCATGGCACCCTATGAGTCTCCTGCTCCGCCATGGCAACCTGAACTCCCTGATCCGCCATGGCTTCCCGAACTGTCTGCTCCGCCATGGCACCCTATGAGTCTCCTGCTCCGCCATGGCAACCTGAACTCCCTGATCCGCCATGGCTTCCCGAACTGTCTGCTCCGCCATGGCCCCCTGAACTCCCAGATCCACCCTGGAGGTTCTCCTGGTCTCCACCCTATTCCTGTCCTGCACCAGGGCACTCGATGGTACTGTTACGGCACGGCGCAGGGCGATATCTGTCACGTGTGTGTATTCCTGTTTGTCCTTATTTGGTCCTTCCAGTTCCTTTTCCCATTATTAGTAATCACCTGTTCCTTGTTAGTTATCCTTATCACCTGTCTGCCCATCGTTATCTGCCCTATTTGAGTTCGAGCCCGTTCTGTTCTCCCTTGTCTGGAATTGTTCATGTCAACCTTGCTACGTGTGTTTTTCTGTTACCTTTTGATTATTAAAATTAGTACATTCTCCTACGTCTCCTTGCTCCTTTGCTCCACACTCCTACACAGCAGCAGTTCCGTGACAATATAATTGTTTACCACAATTACCGTTCTTGATTGTAATAATTTGGAATGTTTGTTATTCAATCATCAGTATCAGTGGCTTAAAATGTATTCATTTTTTTGAAAACAAAATAAATAAAGTTTTTATTTAAAATAAAATATTTAAAATATATTTAAAAAACTAAGTTGTGTAAAATATATATACTGACAAAAAAAAAAACAACAGTAAACTGGAAAGGATCCATAAATGTCTACTGTTGTTCTCTAGTGGATTTTAAGAGACGCTGACCTGTTTCTACAATAAGTGTCAAACTAAAGCAGCGTTTCTGCTACGCTTGGCAAGACTAACTAATCACGTACACACTGGGGTTTGTTATCCACACCTTGTGGAATGACTGTCAATACTCTACTGCTAAAATAACCACGGCTGTTTTCACATTAGGGACAAACTGCTTATGTCTGCATTTACAGATCCACACCTTCTACCGGAGCCGAGCCGAGGCGGTCTAATGAAACCGGTTCACTCTGACCGGAATAAACACTTAAGGAAGGAAGGGGAAACTGAAGACAATGGACTGTTTGAGAAGCATCATCTGTGGACGGCTTTGACTCTGTGCATCAGTGAGCTTTAATTACGTGAAGAGGCGGATAAATTGAGTTTCACAAGCACAGACAGATGGACAAATTACTGAAGCTCGATGCGGCACGGATCAAATTCACAACAGCCCACACCGTTCTCCTCAACTTCCTGCTTTTTCCGTACTAATGACTTTATTATGCTGAAGCCTTATAAAAGCAACAGCCTTTGACCCTGAGAAACACTGAAAACCTGTTGCATTATTAAACACAGCAATCATTTTCTCGAATATAACCGAATGAGAGATTTCAGCGGGATTCATTGGAACGAGAGTAATTTAGAGTAATTCGGTGGAATGAACAAATTTTTCTTGATTTTAAAACCATTATGATCATTATACAGGTTGTGTAATTTTCATTGGACTAAAAAGTACAAAAAAAGCATCTCTAAACCATATTAGTGTTGTCTGCTTAGACACGAATCACTGTTATATATCTGTTATCTATCTATCTATGTAATGTAAAGACATTTAGAATGTTTTTTAATATAATTATATATTTGCGTTTTTCAATATTTTTATGCCAATAAGGCATTCAATTAATTAAAATTAAAATTGACAGTAAAGACATGTATAATGTTGTGTTAAAATATTAATATTAGGCACATATATGTATATATTAATATTATGTTATATCAATGTTATGTTAAAATATTTATATTTAAAATAAATGTAGTTCTTTTTAAATTTCTCTTCATCAACGAATCCTGAAAAATAAAATGTAGCACAGTTTCCACAAAAAATATGAAGCAGCACAACTGTTTTCAACATTGATAATAGTCAGAAATGAAAATGCTGAAAATAATCAGCATCACTTGTGTCTTGTCTGATTACAGTTAAACTCTCTCTGTTTGTCTAGCTGTGTTCATAGTAGTCTCTCATGGGTAAGTTAGTGCTGTTCGCACACAAATGAAATGTAAAAACCCAGATCTCTCTGATTGGTGAATCCTCAAACCATTGTGAAGCAGCTGATGGGTTATTAGCACACGTCAGGCTCTCGTCATGGGTTTTTCTCGCATGGTCAGGATTTAATTGCGGAGCCGTTTCAAATAAAGAAAGCTGTCTTTTGTCCAATTTGTAGTGTTTTATGTGCAGATCAGAAGTAAACAGAGCGTCTCGGCGGATTACAAGGTTGTATCCGAGGAAAGTCAATACGAGTCCCTGAATGATGATTAGAGCGAGAGAGAGAGAGCGAGAGAGGTAAGACTGAGAAGGTAGAGAAAGTCCTGCAGTAAAGCATAAGGAGGCTTGTGTTCAGTAATCATGTGAAACGTGAGCTCTGTGTGAACACTGGCTAGACTGGACTCAAGATCTCTGACGAATGCTTGCAAGAAACTTCCTCTTACATTAGTGCCAGTTGATTCTATACTACTTCTGTACTTTCTCTCATGTTTTCCAGTGAAAATACCTAAACATCCTACAAAACAGATGGGTTTAATTGAGAAGCAACATTATTTCAAAAAATGTGCAGTACCTTAAAGTAACTAGCAATTTTTTTTCTAGTTTTAAGCATAAATCTGAATCATTATTCACACCCAACACTGTATCTATCTACAGCAGGGATGGGCAACTTTGATAGTGACGAGGGCCAGCATTTTTTCTCCTTTATAACAAGGGGCCAGATTACTAATCCACGTCCACACACCTTTTACACAGTCTTACTCAATTTCCTTTTTAATGAAGGAAATTAAAGTATAACTAATGTCATTTGTTTAGTGGTGTGATGGCGATTTAAATAAAATACAGATTTCCAAACAATCCAAACATATGGGTATCCCCTTGAACTTGGTAAAAAAGATAATCTGTTTACCATCTTGACTTGAAAATACTGTTTTCATGGTCAGTTTTTCATTTATTATTTGCTAATGTTAATGAATGTTTACATTAGAGTGCACATCCTACTACGCTGAAATTAATAGGGGAGCGGCTAGAAATAGCGATCTCTCCTGGTTGGAGATAGTATTAACATCATAAACTGAAAGCAATCTTTACGTGACTTGCTTTTCAAATGTTTTAAAATTGATCATCCGAGTCTAATATGATTCAGCGGGCCAGGACCAGTTGCCCATCCCTGATCTACAGTATCTATCTATCTACAGTATCTATCTATCTATCTATCTATCTATCTATCTATCTATCTACCTGAATAGCTCTACTAGTAAGCATGTAAACCAGCATCTGTTCGTCACACACATCTGTCGTCTGACTTCAGCTCTCTTCTGGTAATTAAGTCCTGTAATTCGCTCGGATTCCTCCAGAGATGCGGCTGTAATCTCGGTGAGTCTCTCAGGGCCGTTGTGTTTAGACGGCTGGTGTTATTGTGCTCGTCTGATGTCACGAGGTCCACAGCAGCTCCTGCATGAAAGCAATCTCATTCAGTGCTGGAGTGGAGTGGATTCTGATTGGCTGCGGTTGATCCCGACACCTGAGCGGCGCACAAGAGCCAGCTCTTCTGATTAGCGCTGTACGATCCATCCCTCAAGAGCGCCTCTCTCGCTAACAGAGCTGTTAGAGAACGCATTTGACCTTATGAGGCCGGGGAGGCTGTGTTTTGTTGGTGGAGATGAATCCGAGCACTCTAAGAATGAAGTTCAATTCGCAGCAATGAAACATCTCTCTGTGTTTGAAAAGGCCACGACTCTTTGTGAGTGTGGCGTGTCCTGCTGAAGCCGAGAAATCGCTCTTAACCCACAATGCACGGGAAACGCTCACTGCTCCTAATTTTTGTGGGTAATTTCTCTCTGTCGATGGTGCCGCGAGCAACAGCGTTCCCATGGCGATTCACAGAGGATTCCTCGATTGTCCTTAAACAATTATTTGAGTAGGAGATTTGAGCAGAAACAATGAGAGTAAAAGCTTTGCTCCCTGTGCTGACGCTGTGTGTTTTAGCACAATGAGCCAAATGAACTAAATCTGGCAAGCAAACTAAATATAGTGGCACTATTAAAGGGGTCATATGATGCTGCTAAAAAGAACATTTTTTTGTGTATTTGGTGTAATGAAATGTGTTTATGCGGTTTAAAGTTCAAAAAACACATTATTTTCCACA
>NW_015537936.1:902765-904162 GCF_001515605.1 Sinocyclocheilus anshuiensis | reverse complement strand
GCACCAAGAGCTTGTAACACTCCAAAGAGAAAGGAAAAATTGAAATCGCATCATGTGACCCCTTTAATGTTTTCAGTAGCGTGACAGTAGTGTAATGCGATAAAAGACTATAAAACTATCTCTCTCAATAAATGTTGAGGATGCAAATTCATTTTAGTGAATTGTTTGGTTTGGATAGTTCATTACATGGTTTACATATCATTAAAATGTTTGGGGTCAGTAATACTTTTTTGAAGAAATTAATACTTTTATTAATCAAGGATGCATTAAATTGATCAAAAGTGACAGTAAAGCATTTATAATATAATTTATAATAATTGTTTTAAACATAAAAAAGTTATTTAATATAAACACTGTTCATTTGAACTTTGTGTTCATCAAAGAATCCTGAAAAAATTTATTACCGTTTTTATATAAAATTAAGCACCACGGCTCTTTTCAATATTGATAATAAAAGGAAATATTGAGCATATTAGAATGATTTCTGAAGGATTGTGTCCCATTGAAGACTGGAGTAATGTTGCTAAAAAAAATTCAGCTTTGCATCACATTAATACATTATATTTTACAATATATAAGAACAAAACGGTTATTTTGAATTGTAATAATATTTTGCAATATTACAGTTTTTACTGTATTTTTGATCAAATAAATGCAACCTTGGTGAGCATAAAAGATTTCTGAAGATCATGTGACACTGAAGACTGGAGTAATGATGCTGAAAATGCAGCTTTGATCACAGGAATAAATAGCATTTTAATAAATATTCACATAGAAAACAAATATTGTAAATTGTAATAATATTGCAGATTTTTACTGTATTTTTGATCAAATAAATGCAGCCTTGGTGAGCAGAAGAGACTTCTTTCAAAACCATTAAACAGGGTCTTACTGACCCAGACATGCATAGATTCATCTAGTTGAAGTACAGTTTCCAGCATTAGATCTACAGCACAGAAGAGTGTTCAGAAACACTAAAGAGGAACAGAACCGCTGGAGTTCAGCCGCAATGCTTTTATATAACCTTCATTCCCTCCATCTGATCCAGTTCAGCAGCAGAAAGGCTGCAGCGTTCCTGAGCTCTGGCTGAGAGCAGCTTTACAATCCTCTGAACACTTCAGGATAATCCTTTTTTTCTTTCTTCATTGAAAAATGTCTTTAATTTGAAAATAGTATCAAAAAAATTATTTTTCAGTTCCTCCGAGTCTCTGAGTATCCAGTTGAACCCACTAGATGCGGCGCTGCTACGTTGTTCATTCAAAATATTGCGGAAAACGAGAGTATCAGTGTGGAGAAGATGTTGTTTACGTCAAAACTGGAACCAAGCCGTTCACACAGAACGCATATTTATCACATTTTCTAGAGGGACATCTATCAGCGTTGCACTCGCATCTCGC
>NW_015537936.1:885769-902647 GCF_001515605.1 Sinocyclocheilus anshuiensis | reverse complement strand
CTGCATGTTTAGAAAGCCATGTAAAATTAATGTAAGTTCAACTTTTAAAAAACATGTCGGTTTTTCCTCCATCCCACTGTATCTCATGTTTTTAAATGAAGAAAGTACTCTTTGTGATTGGTTTTCGGTCCTTTGTATTAAACTATAAATACTGTGCATGCATGGTGCTGTTTTTTTTTCTAATTGTTTAAGCAACTTTATTGAAGAGACTTCTTTCAAAACCATTAAACAGGGTCTTACTGACCCAGACATGCATAGATTCATCTAGTTGAAGTACAGTTTCCAGCATTAGATCTACAGCACAGAAGAGTGTTCAGAAACACTAAAGAGGAACAGAACCGCTGGAGTTCAGCCGCAATGCTTTTATATAACCTTCATTCCCTCCATCTGATCCAGTTCAGCAGCAGAAAGGCTGCAGCGTTCCTGAGCTCTGGCTGAGAGCAGCTTTACAATCCTCTGAACACTTCAGGATAATCCTTTTTTTCTTTCTTCATTGAAAAATGTCTTTAATTTGAAAATAGTATCAAAAAAATTATTTTTCAGTTCCTCCGAGTCTCTGAGGAAAAGCAAATGAGCCAAATGAAATCACACAAAACTCCCATGACCAGTGAATATGAGGACTGCCAATGATTAATTAAATATGTTACCACTGCTAAATATATTTATCACAAGTGACGCAGTTGCCTAATGTGACACCGTAACCGCTTCAGTTCTGGGTGATTTCTAAAAACTGACAAAAATAAAAAATTCCCTCATATAAAGAAAAAAAAAACAGAAATGAGATCTTGCATCTCAGACGTTTCCTCCTGAGAAAAAGAGCCCAGTAATCAAAAGTTTCAAAAGATCTCAACAACGTATCAAACTTGCCAAGATGCCAAATTCTGCAATAAAGAGATCTCGATGTGAACGCAAACATTTCTCATCAAAAGATCTGAGCTGATTCACAATCATTTTATA
This sequence comes from Sinocyclocheilus anshuiensis, assembly GCF_001515605.1. Classification (NCBI taxonomy): domain Eukaryota; kingdom Metazoa; phylum Chordata; class Actinopteri; order Cypriniformes; family Cyprinidae; genus Sinocyclocheilus; species Sinocyclocheilus anshuiensis. Next base: position 901,690 of record NW_015537936.1, on the reverse strand, counting down.
CCTCTAAACGCTTAGTGAATGACTACTTTGGGGTCTGTTTTCAGGGGCGTAGTTTGTGGGGGGGGATAGGGGGGATATAACCCCCCTTAATAACCAAAACTAGCAAGTACAACCCCCCCCCCAATATTTATACCATGGTTAATGGAAACCTCGATTCAGGCTATTAATTAAAGCTGCAGTCCGTAACTTTTTTGTGTTTAAAATTTACAACGTTTATATAATATGCGAGTACATCATGAATCCATTTTCCAAACCGTGTTTTTGGCTTGTCCTGAATCACTATGGTACACCTATAATAAGTGTTTATATTCTGATCCGGCTACAATGTTCTTCCGCAAGACGCACGCAGTTCTGTTTATTAACCGCTAGAGCGCCAAAAGTTACGGAATGCAGCTTTAATTATTTAAATCGCTAACTTCAAGTACGAACCGAACGGAGCAGTTCTCAGCACAATATGACTGAAGCGCAGTTCACGATAGCCAGCGCGCTCGAAAAGTGTGATAAGATTTGCGTGAGCCATTCCTATCGCGAAGCTGATGGTCAAATTTGTGATTATTTAGCGAAACAGCCACTTTAAAATGCTATGGAGAAAGTTGAACGGTATCTAAAAAAGGCAAATAAACTAAAAAGACTGATGAAAAGAGGAGAAAACAGTCTTGAACCAGCACTAACATATATTAAAATCTTTTTAAACTACTCTTGACCACCTTTACTAGAATTTATCACGTTTTATTGTGGTTTATAAACATTATTTTAAACATTATGCACTTTTTTCAAAGTTAGTCGTGTTATTTTATTACGCTTTGAAGAAACGTGCATAATATTTAGCTCGATGCGCCCTCTTGTGGCCTCAGGAGAGAAGCCAAAAGCTTTTTTTCCGCCTAACTGAAATTATGCCTTTTAAATTCGAATATAATTCGAATTTTGTTAATTTTTAAGTAGAAAATTCAAATTTAGTTTTTCAGTCATTTTGACAGCCCTAATTAGAACATTCTGTCAAACTATAGCCTAAGTGCCTAAATAATATAAAATACATTACATATATGTATCCTATATAAACAAGTAATTGTTAACTATGATGCTACTGTATTGCACCAACTTTGCATAGATGATAGCACAAAAGACCACTTCACAAAAATAAATATATAAGCAAACAAACAAATCGACAGCCCGTTTGTTCATATCTGTGGTTTTGTTTTCCTCATTTTGGCTGAACAGAAGCACAAACATGCATCCGTACAGCAGGTGTTTGCCGAGTGTCATTGTGCGTGCCTAAAACTAGTCCTTCGGTAAGGAAGCAGCCGTTTCCCGCAGTTCACATCATCACCGGTGACGTGCGACGGTAGCCAAGATTTCTCACGCTGTGTGTGTTTCTACTGCTCAAAAGTTTGCAAACAAATCTTACAAATGACAGACAGAACAACATCACACGCCTGTGCAATCAGCTGATCTAAATTCAGATTAAACTCAAAGAATATCTAATGAATGCCAAAACTAACCAATCCCAATCAAGTATTCCAGTCACCTAATGCATCTATTCATCCATTTTATTCAAATCTGAACAACTATCCTGTTGTTTGTTTTGTTTATCAGACATGTTTCTGACCACAGATGCACCTAAAGCCTCTCGCCAACACCGAAGTGCTCCATATACAACACTGATCCAAACTGAACGCTTGCCAAAAACCACATGAAAAGTAAAATGTGCTTTGTAGAGTAAACAAAATGTTTCTAGCCTGCTGGCCGGTATGATGATCTGAAGCAAAACAAATCAAAGAGTAACTTTTGTGCATCGGATGAACAATTATCATCACCCTTTCAAGCTAGAAAGACTTTAACTCTATAAAGTCTACTGGATATGCAAATTTAAGGCCTCTAAATTATCAACATTATTAACCTTTGCACTTCATGTGTTTTTTTTTTGTTTGTTTTTTTGCTGTCCTGTCTTTACTGATTTTTATCAAGTAAATGTCAGAATAACTGAAGTAATATTTCCAGATGAACATTCACTGGACTGAAGCAGCTTGGCTTTACTCAATTCTCCATGAATATTTTTTTTTTTTTTAAATCAGTGCATCTCAAATCTGATCATCAGGATCTTTTGAGGAACGTTTGTTTCCAGAAGCTTTCCTTTCACTGTTCCTCAGCAGAGGAGTGATCTTCCCAAGCCTCCAAAACATCTCACATCTTTTGAGCAATATATGTTTGTTCATCTCTCAATCATCATTCTGTTGCATTACATTATATGTTTTGATCATCAAACTAAGCATTAAATATAACTAAGACATATTATTGGAGATATAGCGTGCCAACTTATATTTATATCATCTTATGTAAGTTATGTCATCACTCTTTGTCCATATAAATATCAGCATCTGCATTAAATTGCATATTTTTGCTGCGTTTGGTTCAGTCTGAGCTGTTTTCCCCTCCATATTCTCACTATATCAAACAAAATTTAACTACTCATGACCAACTTTACTAGAATTTATCATGTTTTATTGTAGGCTTATTTATTGTGTAAAATTTTGTCTAACTTGTTGTAGAATTTATATTAGATAATCTGTTAAGCGAATAGATTTTTCCCTATAGATTTATATTACAACTGTGGCATGTTGTAGTTCTAAATGTGCAGGCGGTTGTTTCTTCATAACAAATGCTATATTGATTAATTAAAAAAAAGTCATTATTGGCCTGGTAATGATTAATAGGCTAGTCCAGTCTTATTATAACAAATGCTACAGTTAAGAACTATGGTACATGGCCTTCAGATATTCCAAAAGATAGCATAGATTAAATCATTAAGAGCCTGATGAACTGTTAAGGAGTAAGAAATAAACAATATCAATGTAAGAAAATGTTAAGTTAGATTGGCATGTTGAATTAGAACGTTTGTTTCCAGAAGCTTTCCTTTCACTGTTCCTCAGCGGAGGAATGATCTTCCCAAGCCTCCAAAACATCTCACATCTTTTGAGCAATATATGTTTGTTCATCTCTCAATCATCATTCTGTTGCATTACATTATATGTTTTGATCATCAAACTAAGCATTAAATATAACTAAGACATATTATTGGAGATATAGCGTGCCAACTTATATTTATATCATCTTATGTAAGTTATGTCATCACTCTTTGTCCATATAAATATCAGCATCTGCATTAAATTGCATATTTTTGCTGCGTTTGGTTCAGTCTGTGCTGTTTTCCCCTCCATATTCTCACTATATCAAATATGATACTCAAAAACACACAAACCCTAACCCTACACACACACATGCAAACCTTTATATTTTACACACACACATAATAAATAAATAAACAAACAAATAAAATAGATTTTTCTGACTATTATTTCTGACTAAGCTTTACATGGTTAAAAATTCTCACTGTGGTGACACATTCTCCCACCAAAAATGAAAATAAGACCAAAATCATGATGGTTGTGGATGTGTTTGTGGCAGATGGTGTTGCACAATCATTAAGAGCCTGATGAACTGTTAAGGAGTAAGAAATAAACAATATCAATGTAAGAAAATGTTAAGTTAGATTGGCATGTTGAATTAGAACTAGGGCTGTCAAAAAAAATTAGAATTTCGAATATTCGTCGAAAAAAAAAAAAATCCACATTCGAATGCAAAAACGTTGTTTTAGGTCTTAGGAATTTTATGTCTGCGTCAGCCGTCAGGCAGCCTTATCAGTGGCGCACAAAATACAAAATCATGATGGTTGTGGATGTGTTTGTGGCAGATGGTGTTGCACGGAGACTGGCTGGTGTACGAGTGACACAGCGCTAAATCTGCAGGACAAATCAGCTAGAGAACTCATTCGGAGAAACAAAAATATATGCATTTTTAATGCGACAATGTAAAATAGAGTTTCATGGCTGGCAAAATATATTTACAGCACTAAGTCTTGCAAAACGTTAATTTCAGACCCTGTGTGCAACCTCACACATAAAAGCCTCAAACCACATTCATTTTCTCCTGAAGTCCAAAACTATAATCTTCTCCAAAACACAATGAAAGCTTGGGAACAAACAGCTCACTGGATATATCACAGTCTGAATTCATTCTACGTGTTGACGGTTGACCATAAGTGACCGTTTCTTCCTACCTGGAGCCTGTTGAAGCACCATATCGGACAGATCCTGCAGGTGGATGAAGAGAACGAGTCCTCCGATCCCAAACAGCAGCAGAAACCAGAAGGAGCAGGGCGGCTTGTAGACAGACACCCGCAACCTCCTCCGACCGCGAAGAAAATCCACCATCCTACAATCCACGAAGACCATCACAGCTCAGAACGAAAGACACTCCTGCTGAAAGAGAAAGGAACACAGATCGTCAACACGTCCTCATTTACAGAAGAAGAAAACAGCCTGTTAGTTAAATGAATGGATGGAAATGCATTACAATGCATACATGCATGCATTTGGCTGATGCCATTATCCAAAGCATCTTATAATGCATTCAAGTTCTTGCATTCCCTGGGAATAGAACCTATGTGACCTTGGTGTTACAGGAATGATGCAAAAAGCTTCAGTCAATATTATTACTATACTTCAGAGGAAAAAACTATCTACAAATGTGCAGAACCATTTTTAACCATGTAAATATGAAGATCATTCCTCCACTGAGGAACAGTGAAAGTAAAGCAAACGTAAAGTAAAGATCCTGATGATCAGATTTGAGACTCTCTGATTTTTCTAAAAAGAAAATGATGTGTGGATAATCAAGTAAAGCCGAGCTGCTGCTTCAGTCAAGTGTTCATCTGGAAACAATATGAAAGTCAATCTTAACCAAAATAGCAACCCAAATAATTCACGATAAATCAGTAGTTAAACCCTGAATTTGTGCAGACGTTCACTGCAGAACATCTCAGCTCATCAGGAGGAGTTTTAGGATTCATTCTGACATGCATCTCTGCTCACAAATGGGCGAAAACATCAACACAGCTGCACTATTTAAAAACCAACACAACTATCTGATGCATTTCACGTCCCTGAGAGGTGCATGTCTGTTCTGAATATAATTTCACATCGTGTTCCTCAGAGTGTAAAAAAATGTGTGTCGGCGTCAAATTAGCCCATAACGGCGTATTTACCAAAGAGGCTTCAGCGGCCCATCAGCGTGATAGAGAAATAATCACAAACGCATATAGACTCAACAGCCCAATCAAGTAAAGCCGAGCTGCTGCTTCAGTCAAGTGTTCATCTGGAAACAATATGAAAGTCAATCTTAACCAAAATAGCAACCCAAATAATTCACGATAAATCAGTAGTTAAACCCTGAATTTGTGCAGACGTTCACTGCAGAACATCTCAGCTCATCAGGAGGAGTTTTAGGATTCATTCTGACATGCATCTCTGCTCACAAATGGGCGAAAACATCAACACAGCTGCACTATTTAAAAACCAACACAACTATCTGATGCATTTCACGTCCCCGAGAGGTGCATGTCTGTTCTGAGTATAATTTCACATCGTGTTCCTCAGAGTGTAAAAAAACGTGTGTCGGCGTCAAATTAGCCCATAACGGCGTATTTACCAAAGAGGCTTCAGCGGCCCGTCGGCGTGATAGAGAAATAATCACAAACGCATATAGACTCAACAGCCCATTAGCTCAGCGCTGGACGAGAGACTGTGACTATTTATTTGAGCTGATCTCAGAACAGACCGTAATCAGGTGAGAGGCTGCAGATGTAGACGTGTTCAAGTGTGATTGATTCATATGTTCTTTCCTACGTCTGCTTAGAGTTACTAAGGGAAAAACAAGCTTGGGTGCATTATTGATGTACTAACACAAAAACACAGACACAGTTATTTCTACAGAATACTGTGCAGGCAAATTCACTTTTCACACAATAATATACCACACAGAACAATGCATTTGACTAACATCTCTCTAATTGACTCGTTAGGTGATCACACTGCCAAAAGTTACACAAAATGTAATAAAAATGAAAAATAACTACTTGTTTGTGATAATAACTGGATGCCACCCACTGAAGAGAAATAATCACAAACGCATATAGACTCAACAGCCCATTAGCTCAGCGCTGGACGAGAGACTGTGACTATTTATTTGAGCTGATCTCAGAACAGACCGTAATCAGGTGAGAGGCTGCAGATGTAGACGTGTTCAAGTGTGATTGATTCATATGTTCTTTCCTACGTCTGCTTAGAGTTACTAAGGGAAAAACAAGCTTGGGTGCATTATTGATGTACTAACACAAAAACACAGACACAGTTATTTCTACAGAATACTGTGCAGGCAAATTCACTTTTCACACAATAATATACCACACAGAACAATGCATTTGACTAACATCTCTCTAACTGACTTGTTAGGTGATCACACTGCCAAAAGTTACACAAACTGTAATAAAAATGAAATATAACTACTTGTTTGTGATAATAACTGGATGCCACCCACTGAATTAAACATGCAACTTAATGAGGTCATTTGATAACTACTTTACACACTATACATTTTGAATGACAAATCAATGCATGCTGCATGAATGCTTTGCATGGAATTTCTTTCTTTTTTTTATTAGTTGGAAAGATAGAGTATATACTTTGTAATATGCAAGTACACTCTTAAAAATAAAGGTGCTTCAAAAGGTTCTTCAAGCGATGCCATAGAAGAACCATTTTTGGTTCCACAAAGAACCATTCAGTCAAAGGTTCTTTAAAGAACCATCTCTTTCTTACCTTTTTGTAATCTGAAGAACCTTCTTTCGCCACAAAGAACCTTTTGTGAAACAGAAAGGTTCTTCAGATGTTAAAGGTTCTTTATGGAACCATTTAGACAAAAAGGTTCTTCTATGGCATCCTGAAGCACCTTTATTTTTAAGAGTGTACTTTTGTTGGTGGAGTGAAAAAAAATCATATAATCCATTTGAATGCATTCATAAATTTCCGAATATTGCACAGGAAATTCAATTCAGAACGGTGTAATAACATGCAGATGTTAAAATGGAGTTCACTGCCGTTCTCGTTGCGATAAGCAGGAATTGTATTACCCTGCTGTTGTATATATAATTATAGCAGGTTTTCTGAGAGAATTAATATTCCGGAGCAGAATGAGGCTCGTTAGTGTGTGCGTCTCATTAGAGAACCTGTCACAGCGTGAGACCCAGCTTACCAGGGAAACAAGATGACAAGGAAACAGGAGGAACAACCAGGATCGAAAACAACATGTGAAGAGAGAGAAAATAAATATAATAAAAGAAACCTATCACACAAAATGCATTTTAATACACATCAAAAAATCTTTTTAATTAGAATCTTTAAAAAATAAAAAAGGTAATTGCAAATTTCTATATCACAACTGTGACTTGTTATCCTAAGAATTTGACATTTTTGCTTACAATTTTGAGTTTATATCTCGCATTTTGACTTTTTTATCTCACAACTGTATATATCTTATATCTTGCAATTCAATTCTGAGTTTATATTTTTCTAAATTTTGAATTTATATCTCTCAATTCTAAATTTATATCTCATAATTTTAAGATTATATCTCACAATTCTGAGTTTCTTTCTCATAATTTTAAGTTTATATCTCACAATTTTGAATTTATGTCTTGCAATTTTGAGTTGTTATCTCTAATTTGGCTTTATATCTCATAATTCTGAGTTTATATCTCATAATTGTAAGTTTATATCTCGCAATTCAAAATTTATGTCTTGCAATTTTGAGTTGTTATCTCTAATTTGGCTTTATATCTCATAATTCTGAGTTTATATCTCATAATTGTAAGTTTATATCTCGCAATTCAAAATTTATGTCTTGCAATTTTGAGTTTATTTCGCAATTTTGAATTTATATCTCACAATTTTGAGTTGTTATCTGTAATTTGGCTTTATATCTCATAATTCTGAGTTTATATCTCATAATTGTAAGTTTATATCTCGCAATTCAAAATTTATGTCTTGCCATTTTGAGTTTATGTCGCAATTTTGAATTTATATCTCACAATTTTGAGTTGTTATCTCTAATTTGGCTTTATATCTCATAACTGAGTTTATATCTCATAATTTTGAGTTTATATCTTGCAATTCTGAGTTTATATCTCTCAATCTATATCTCGTAATTTTGAGTTTATATCTCACCTATGTCTCAGAATTGTGGCTTTATTAACTTGCTTTATTGGCATGCTAAAGTCTGCACGTGGTTGTCAAAACATGGCTTTTTCTGTTTGCAATGGGGGGAAAGTGCAAAACATGTACAAATCAACTCAAAAAGTATTAGCACTTTTCATTATTATTGCTATTTTTAAACAAAAAGTTGAAATTTTCAGCTCCACAAAATCAAAACTGCTCAAAATGTGTTCTTCAAACCAATTTCATGATGGCTATTGTCTTGCATTGTGTAAATCTGAGTGCTTGTTTCACGAAATCTTAGCAAGGGTATTTTGTCTTGATCCTCCATCAGATTTTCTGCAGTGTATGTAAATGAGTGAACGGTCAGGTCATCTCTCAGATAATGTTGTTTTTTTTTTTTTACATACAGTCCACAAATAAACGGACATGAGCTATAAACGTCTAATTTTGTACATAAATTTTGCACCACCACCCACATTATGACAGCGCCGAGACATCTTCTTTCATACTGGACAAACTAAAAACTAAAAGCTAAAAGCAACAGTATATGATAATTTTGTGCAAGTAAGAGGCTGAATCTTATGCTGTGTATTTAAATATACATCTATACATTCAAGCTTTTTCATGCATATTTCAGTGGCCAAAATTTCATAAGAAATATCACAAGGTTGAATAATGACAGACTTCAATCTTAAAACTTAATTTCAGTATGTGCATTTTTAAAATAAACATAAATAAAAGTTGTATTCATTAACTTTAGTTAATGCCCTGTGAACTAAAATGAACAAATCAGTATTATCAATAAAAACTTAAACTATTAAAACATTTTGTTCATTGAAATAAAATAAAATATAATATCCATTTTAGATGAAAAACTTATTTTAGCCTTTGAAATGAGCTACATGAGCTACATTAGTTAACAAACCTTATTGTAATGTTTTCTTTAAATGTTTTCAATGAGAAGAGAAAAATACCAAACGCACCTTTAAAACCTTAATATTCCAAAAGAATCAAAAAATGAATGTAAGTTCAACAGTTTTACTATCAATGAGCAAAAACCTTTGCACATGTATTCCTGAGACTGTTTGGTTCTTTGCGGATGAATCACAATATCATTGCTGTAACCTTCATTAACCTTCATTAAATTACTGCATGATTTTACCTACAATCAGCATAAAACAATAAAAAATAAATATATACTACAGTAATAATAATAATAATAATCATCATTTTGATTAATATATTTCTTAAGAATAATTTAAAATAAAAAAAACAAATAAGCATTTAAAAATAAAATATTTAAAAATAAATAAATATTATCAAATATAATAAGTAAATAAATAATAAAATAATGAATAAAAGTAAAAATAACCATATTAAGTGCAAATAAATAAATATGTAAATAATTAAACTTAAAAAATAAATATTATCAAATACAAAGTAAATAAAAATAATCAAATAGATAAATGAATAATTCATCTTATAAACTTTTACCATAAATAAATAAAAAAATTCTATTGTTTGCCACATATAAATAGAATATTATCCTCTTTGATTAAGGAAAGATATTCTAAGTGCAGTTGATGAATCGTTCACTATAAGAGCAGAAACAGTAAATAAGGTCAATTCCACTAAGATTCAACATGACAGTAGATATGAATGAATGCACATATGCTGCTTGATATCAGACACACACAATCTCTGTCTGATCAAGGCAGCTGTTTTCTCTTTCATTGAGACAAAGACTGAAACGTTCCTGCTTTAATTTAGAGCTTCTGCCTCAAAACAATCTGTTGTTCCTCACAGGACCTTGTGTTTGTCGGACGATCTTCTGATTTAGAGCGTTAAATAAACCCATGCCTGCCTTCAGACGATATAAAAGCACATCCAGCATCAATACAGCTTAAGATGACATATGTGGGGATCCGTAAAGAGCCATACCTCCCTAAACCTCAGCAAACCTACTAAAACTGACACAGAAATATACAACTAGTGGCTTTCTGGCATCCAGTGCGTGCTTTCCTTTCAGTTTTTATTTATAGCCAACAAAGCGCTTCCCCGACCTCCAGCACACAAACCATTTCAGCTACAAGCAGAATCAATAAGCTTTGTTTGGTTAATTATACCCTGAACAGAGCGACAGTACAGAGCAGAGCGGGGTCGATCAGAGACTTCCAGCACAAGTTCAGATTTGCATCGTTTCGTGTCCCACAAGCACCGAATTCAGTGACGTCCACAGAGTTTATTTAGGGAACCAAGGGAAATTAGAGGAGAAGACACTGTATTTAGAACAACATTTATTAATCAAGGCATTTTTAAATGCAACTAAACCAAATTAGCAACTAAAGAAAGATACAAACAAACAAATAAATAAATAAGCTTCACAGTATTAAACAGGAAAGGAAGATAAATTATAAATACAAGTATATAAATAAATAAATACAATGTTATTAGAACTAAAAAAAGATAATTCAATAAATATTAATAATTCAACATAAAAAATTGATATAGAATAAATGCTTAGGTAAATAAAGTAATAAATACAAGTAAATAAGCAAATAGATAAATAATCATAAAATAAAATGTTATTAGAACTAAAAAATATATATAATACAATAAATAATAATAATTCAACATAAAAGTAAAATAAATGAATATATAAATAAAGAAAATAATTAACCATATAAATACAAATAAAGTTGTAAAAAAATAAGCATATAAGATAATATAAAGTAAAAACAATTATATAAAGTAATATAAAGTAAAAAAAGAAACAAAAAAAACATAATAAATATTGCCAAATACAAAAATAAAAATATGTTATTTATATACATATTTTATAATATAATATTTATATACAATATTTTATAATATACATATAAAAATGTAAATAATATCCAAGTAAATAAATAAACAAACATTAAAATATTGCCAAATATAAAATATGTTTTTTTTAATAAATAAATAAGCAAGCCATCTTTTTTATTTTGTGCTTTACACAACAGAGATTGCTTCAGAGCAGCTTCACAGTATTAAACAGGAAAGGAACAACATATAAATACAAGTAAATAAGTAAGTAAATAAATAAATAAAAATTATTATAAAAATAAAATGTTATTAGATAAAAAGATTTAATTAAATAAATTGTGAATAAATATAAAGTAAATAAACAACCATATAAATACAAATAAATAGGTAAATAAATGTAAGAATTAATAGTTATTGCCAAAAAATACAAATAAAATTATTTATATGTAAATAATAAAATAAAATCCAAGTACATAAATAAACTGTATATATAAACCAAAAATAAATCTTATTAGTAAAAAAATTTTTTTTTTACAACAAACAAACAAACAAAAAGCAGAAAATTTAATTGATCTCCAAATATAAGCAAAATACGACCGTCTTCGATCAGAGAAAGATATTCTATTTAGGAGATATGTATAAGATATTTATATTCAGGAGTTTTCAAAACCGGGTCACCGTGACTTCATGGTGTTGCTATGCAGCTGCTACAGGGTTCAGGACAGTTAATATGTACTGTGAAGTTAATAGAGAGTTCTTGTTTGTTACTAAGGGCGTTGCTAGGGCGTTCTGGATATTTGCTTACCATCTCAAGATTAAACAGAATAAGAGACACAGGAATCCAGAGGTGAACTGCCAGTCCTTGACCTCTGTAACACAGCAGCTCTTCTGAGTTTGATTTTTTTGCATTTTGCTGATAGAGGATTTTCTCTGAAGCCAGGTCCAGTATAGATCTTCTGTATTAATGCAGCGATATTAAACTGCTTTGGGCTCCAGTGTCACAGATCATTAGCCGAAGCTTGACCCATACAACTATTGCTACCGCTTCTGCTTTAGTTTGTGCTGATTGCTAATGCATCAAACAAACTAACAGTATTAAACTGCAGTAACTCAATTATCAAAACTCCTGATATACAAAAATGTCTTTGCAAATCTTTATTAGGTGAAAAAAAAAAGAAATTAGAAAAGACAAAATTAAGACTAAATTTAATTAAGCCATTTTAAATGCAACTAAACCCAAATAGCAAGTAAACTAATTCCTATTCTGGTTTAAATTGCTTTCGTTCCTCTCATGTGTAAGTCGTTTTGGATCATATTTTCTGCTAAATGCATAAATCCAAATATATGTAAATAAATAAATAAATAAATTTTTATTTAAAAAATGTGAATACATGCATGCATACATAAAACATAAAAAAATTACAAACAAATATGCTACAAGAAATAAATTGTTCTGTTAAATGTTATAAACAATGTTATAAAATGTTTCTGCTAAATGCAGAAATCCAAAAGTAAATAGATAAATAAATAAATAAATAAATAAATAAATAAATAAATAAATAACATGTTTTTAGAAATACAATGAGAATGCATACATAAAACATATAAAAAAAAATAACCAACTAAAAAATAAAATATTATAAGAAATAAAATGTGAATAAATAAATAAAAGCATACATACATAATTAAACATATTAAAATATTACAAAATATAAAAAGGTAAAAAAAACTAAAATTTTTATAAAAAAAATAAATAAATAAAATAAAAATGAAATGAAATGAATTAAAAGATTTCATCAAGTGTTTTGTTAAATTAATGCAGCTCAAATTACATGTCTTGCTCCTGCAATTCCCAAATCTATAAAAAATCACAGTGCATTTTTTGGCATTTGTAAATTTGATGAGCACTAAAGGCAGAAGCTTGTTTTCCACTCATATTTAATGCGGCTCAATTATGCAACGGCATCACAAAAGCTTCAACTAAACTCGCCAGTGAATTGAGGAAGGAGATAAAAAAAACGAGAGCGAATAATAGACGAGCACTTTGGTTTTGGGGAGCCGCAGTGACCCACATACTGAGAGTCTCCTCTGGGACTGATGAGAAAACAGCATCCACTCACATCCCATCCGGTCAACAGCTACTGCTTTTGTTTACCAGTTGCACAAAAGCTGAAGACAAATGCTAATGAAACAAAGACTAGAATGTCTTTCTCGTTTTGGAGTCAACATTAAATCAAAACTGAAATATGTGACCCTGGACCACAAAACCAGTCATAAGGGTCAATTTTTCGAAATTGAGATTTATACGAAAAATCTATAATTTTGACCCATACAATGTTTTTTTGGTTATTGCTACAAATATACCCCAGCGACTTAAGACTGCTTTTGTGCTCCAGGGTCACATATACTTTAATACACATTCCTGGTCTTATTGTTATTGAATCATCAGTCCAAAAAAATGTACTGATGCACTGAAAATGTTATACGCCTCTGAAATTCAAGATATTGGGGCAAAAAATGGCCCTGAGTTTTTGTCTCGTATATGATAAGCGATATCATACGAGCAGAGACAGCAATATCAGACAAGTGCTGTTTTTGTCCCAAATAGCACGAGTGCACGTGTGATTTTATACAACAGTTCAGTAAATAAGGAGTTAACACTGTTATATTTTAGATACAATATCGTATTTTTTTTCTCAATTTTGCAAACTAAAATATTAGCTATAAAGCCGCAGCAGAACTGTTGTGCGTCTCTGAGCAACACAGCGGTGATCTGTTTCTGAATGAATCTGCGTTTCATTGGGTGAACCATGTGATGATTCAATGGCATGTTCATAAAAAGCCGTTTACTTCATTCCTGAATGAAGCCGTTTGAACGAATCGAACGAATTAATGACTCAATGACTCACTTATAGAGACATTTAACGCCACATGTTAGCAGTTTTAGTTTCTTATTTAGAGCATCATTTCATTAAATGAACAAAAAAAATTTTAAATTAAAGGCATAGTTCACACTAAAATCGTCATTTATTCACCCTCATGTCGTTTCAAAACTGTAAGACTTTCTTTTGTGGAAACTTTTGTTTCTAAAATTTTTTTTTTATGTTCAATAGTTTATGTTGTAGCCTAAATGTGTAATAACTTTTATGTTGAATCACATAAAATATGTGACCCTGGAGCACAAAACCAGTCTTAAGTCGCTGGGGTATATTTGTAGCAAAAGCCAAAAATACATTGTATGGGTCAAAATTATCGATTTTTCTTTTATGCCAAAAGTCATTAGGATATTAAGTAAAGATCATGTTCCATGAAGATATTTTGTACATTTCCTACCATAAATATATCAAAACTTAATGTTTGATTAGTAATATGCATTGCTAAGAACTTAATTTGGGCAACTTTAAAGGCGATTTTCTCAATATTTTGATTTTTTTGCACCCTCAGATTCCAGATTTTCAAATAGTTGTATCTCGGCCAGATATTATCCTATCATAACAAACCATACATCAATGGAAAGCTTTTTTATTCAGCTTTCAGATGATGTTTAAATCTCAATTTTGGAAAAATTAACCATTATGACTGGTTTTGTGGTCCAGGGTCACATATTTCTTTCTAAAGCTACTTTTTGTTATGTCAGCTTGATACTTTTCTCAATTAACACAATGGTGGCTTTAAATGATCTTTTGGAGGTATTTTCGCAGATTAATTAGATTAATTAATCACCACATCATGTCATTAATTAGATTAACAATTTTAATCGACTGACAGCCCTATAAATGTTCTTAATGTTTATGGAACGTTCTTATAATTGTATTCATATTTTATATGTTGTCATAATGTTGAGAAAACAACATTCTCAGAACATCCTCATGTTGTTATTTGTACATGATGAACATTCTAAGAAAACTTTTGTAACTGTTAAATAACGTTCTAATCATGACAAGAAAATTAGATATTTTGAAATGTCTTAAACATTCAAATAACATTACATTTTGGGTGAAAATAAAGGGAGTAGAATGTTGTAAGAAACGTTTTTGTAACCTTTAAATAACGGGGTCAGAAAAATAAGCTTAAGTACATTTTGAAAACAAGTGTATTTTTCTGACCCCAGTGGCAGATCTCTTCATTTTGATCATTTTTCAGAAAACAAGATTTAATATCTTAAGTAATTTAATGACTTAATAACTTATTTTAATGTAATTTTGTTTCTCAAGTAAATGTATCTTGATTTAAGGACATTTAGATATCTGTACTGGAAAACAAAACAAAAACTAAGAAATTAATTTTGTTGATGTAATTTTTATTAAACTTTATTCTCAGTGTTGGGCTGAAATGTATATATGCGTGTCCCTTGAGAAACGGAGGTGGAAAGAAAAGCTCTGAGCGCGGTTATCTGTTGGTTAAGGTGCATGGGTTTGTTTTGCATTAGTTACTGAGTAATGACTAACAGTGTGTGTTATACTGTAATGTGCAGCTCATCCACTGGAAAACAGCCTTACAGGGACATTAAACAGCTTGAATAATTACTTGTTTAATTGTTCATTTTTTTTTTCCATTATAACTTCAAATCATTTTTTCACATCAACAAACTGGAGCACAAGATGCTGATGCAACATATTACTGAAATGGCACACGCCTGCAAATAAAAGGAGGAATAAAACCGATCCATCATGTTTATAGAGGGAAAAGAGAAATATGAACATTGGCTTCGTTAAGCAACAACAAACTTTGGCTCTTTATGAACATCCAAAGTTATAGTTAATAAATCTGAAGTGTTAGAGCTTGAGCAGATTTCCCTTGTTTAGAAACACTTTATTAAAATTACAATATGAGCATTATAATTTTATAAAAGCAGAACAGATCAATTTTCTTCATTTTCATTTAGCTTGACTTGATGCTCTAAATCAACTAGAACTGAAAAAAAAAACTAATAAAAATAGACATATTAGACATTTACAGAAAATAAAAACAAAAACTAATAAAAAAAAATTATATAAATACGATA
>NW_015537936.1:869330-885089 GCF_001515605.1 Sinocyclocheilus anshuiensis | reverse complement strand
ATATTTATATATATATATATATATATATATATATATATACTTATTTTATTTCAGCTAGATGCCAGTGGAACATTTGTCATTTTTATTTAGTTTAACTTGATATACCAAACTAACTACCAAACTAAAACGGAAAAAATTAAAACTACATAGACATATTGACAAAAATAAATAAATAAATATAATCTACTCAAATGCAAAATCTCACAACAAAATTGCTAAAACTTTAATTAAAGTTAAAATAAAAAGTAAAATATAAAAATCAAAACTAATTCAAAATATGAATTCAAAACTATAATAGTATCTCAGTGACACTAGAATGAGTGAAATGAGGAATCACAAGATGCCAAACCTCCCAAAAACGCTACAGGCCTGAAAGCAAATGAATTATTAATTACCAAGCTGCATTCATCAGCGAGACAGAATCCACCTGTCCCTTCCCTCCGAAATGAAATTAGACAAATCAAATTGTACATTTTCATATAAATTAGCGGCCGGCTGTCGCGGCTCTGTCTGGCCTGTTGCTTGTTTTCAGAGAGATTGTAAAGTTGGCAGCACGGCGACGTTTCCAGTTTGTTATAAATAGGCTCCATAAACCTGGAGTGGCGGTGGCGCGGGATCAGATCTGGCACGGCCAGGAGGGGATTTCTGAATTACAATCCGCTGGTCTGCTGCCAGACTCATCCGTCAAAGAGCATCTCCTGCCATCAGCCGACGCGAGGATCCTCATTCCAATCCTAATATAAGAGCGTGAAATATTCATATGCAAAACTCCAGATAACTGGCTTCTGTCTTCACTTGGTAACGTCTTAACGCATTTAATTAAAATTAATTCAAAACCCAGGCCACAGCGCACTTATGTTCCCTCTCGCTCTTTGCATGACAAAACTGAAAACGATGCAATAATTCGCTGTGCATAAGTGATCGATGATTTGTAGCTGTGATATTTGCTCTGGTACAGAAGAGCGGCAAAATCTATATTTGTTACAAATCAATTTGCATTTGTAAATGTCACAGACATCCAGGTCAAGGCCACCAGCAGATCAAAGGTCAACTGCAGGTTAAAGGTCGCCAGTTTTAAGCTAAAAAATTCCACAATATTTTATGGTCCTGATCCAAACAGCTTCACATTTATTTCATAACTCTTTATTCTTACTGGATGACAACTACTGTCTTATTTGTGCATTATTATTTCTGCCAAGCAATTTTTGGACAAACAGCTTAGATATACGGTCTTGGCCCTGGGTAACATCACGAACACTCTCGCTTCACACTAGATAATGATCTTACAGAACAGAGTGGCCTTGGATTACATTTTTGCAACGCAAGGGGGAGCATGCAACATTATCGGACCTGAGTGCTGCACCGGGTTAATGGATCCAACAGAGCGAGTCCTCAATAAAGAGTGACTTCTGTATGAAAGATATCCCAACGTCTCCTGGTTTCTGCTTCGACGAGGAAAAAGTTTCCTACAATAAAATGAAGCAATATTGAATAATATCATTTTCCTTTGAAAGACTCAACCTCATAAAAAATATTCAGGCCAGAAAAGCTAGTTCATGCATTCACGACAGCTACTAGAGTCCTTACCAGGTCAAGAAAATATGATCATATTTCCCCAATTTTACAATCTCTGCATTGGATACCTATTACATTCCATATCAGTTACAAAACACACTTTTAAGGCCCTTAACGGTCTAGCTCCTGCGTACCTAACTAGTCTTCTATCACGCTACAATCCATCACGCTCTCTAAGGTCGCAAAACTCCGGACTCTTGATTTTAATTAATTGATTGTAATGGAAGAGAGTGCTGATTGTAATATGTAATATCTGGCCTGGCTTGTGGTTCTCAGTGGTTTATACTCTTCGACTGAAGTTTTTATCTTCAGATAAAGGCCTGTCTCTATTCCACACGCTAACAGTCTGTACATCCTCACGACAAACAAAACCTCCTCCAGCTGAAGAATTGTGTCGCCGAGTTGTGATGCAGATCCAGACGCTGAATACCTGCAACCTTGAGCGCAAACCTCAGCCGAAGCCGGCCAACAGCATTTTAGAAACACACAGACTCGCTGCATGATGAAATATTGATACTCTCTGATCCACGTAAAAATCCTGCATCTCCCTGAGTGTCTTCTCCCGATGAATTATTTCTAGCAACATCAAGGTCTGTTCCTGTGCGAGTAACGGGTTTCTCTGGCCGCTGCTGATGTGTTTGGGAGCATTGAAGATCTTTCAGTTTATCATGGACACGAGAAATGTCCACTGAAAAGGAAGAAAAGGTCTTATGTACACAACATGTATACAAACGGCCCTTGGCGAGTAAAATTAAATGAATTCAAATAAAATTTATTTAGTTGATAAATCACAATTTAAAACAGCTAATGATAAAATTAGTGTTAATTTTTATTGATTAATTAATGAATTATTATGTTGAAATTTGGAATTTATATGGAAATTTGAAGTATGTTATTGTGATTGGTCAATAAGGACACCCTACAGTCAAATATTTTTAAAATTACTAAATTGAATAAAATAAATAAAATATAAAATGTACACACAACAAGTATACAAACTGCCATTGGCAAGTAAAATAACATGAATTAAAATTAATTAAAAACAACTTATAATATATACTAATTTATCAATTAAAATCTAAAAAATCATAAAATGATACAATTCTTAATTATTTTTCTTTTTTTTTATTCATGAATCGAGGAATAATTTTGGAATTTATATGGAAATCTGGGAAATTTTGTTGCGATTGATCAATAAGTGCATCCTGCAGTCAAATATTTGTAAAATTCATAGATTCAAAACTTAAAAATTATAGAACGTATACACAACAACTAGATAAACTGCCCTTGGTGAGTAAATCAAATGAATTCAAATTAAACATTTAATTAAAAACAAGAAAAATGATTAATTTACAAAATTACAAATATAATTATGAATAATTTATATTCATTCATTATTCAAACCGATTACTATATAGGAATTTTGAGTATTTTATTGGGCATCCTACAATCACACACACTCACACATCAATTATTTAATGAACAAATTTAAATGTAAAATAATTAATGATTAAAATGATAAATTAAATTATTAATCACTTTTATTTAATGATTAAAGCTGATTATTATAAGGAAATTTGGAATCCTTTATTGTGATTAGTCAATAAGGGCATCCTGAAGTCAAATATAAAAAATATAAAGCATTTACTACAGTATGACACTGTTCTGCCGATCACCAACAAATCCCAGTCGGAGATTTGATCCAAACCTCAACGGCCAGATGTGGAATTAAGTTTGACTTTACACCGCAAGACCCGTCGATCCCGGTGAACCGAAGTGGACCAGACACCTGAGAGAAACCCACGTCAAAACCGCCTGATGTCAGAGTCAGCGAAACACTCGCAGCTGTCAGGAAAGAGCAGCTTCTGCCCATCATCCAACCGCAGCAGCTGCTCGCAACCAAACACATGATTCACAGCAGACCTCAACCTGCTACAACACTCAACACTGAACCAAACACTAAAACACACTTGCAACCACAGAAACATGCAATGAGAATAATATGCAATAGGTCAAATACATACTGAAGGATAAAGAACACCACTCACAGCCTTCAACCCAAAGTTGGGTTGAAACAACCCAGCATTTTTTAGAGTGTATGATTGACAGGACGGCTATCCAATCAGAAGGCTTCACCCCTTTTCACTGAAAACTAAAGCACCTAGTTTATAAATCTGCTTAGCAAACCTCTCAGCGATAATGTGGGAATATTGAACCTTTTAATAATTACTCAAATGGGCGAGACTGTGTGACCTCGCAATGTCCATCTCGTTTTTGTGGTCTACAGATCATTAACTAAATGTACAATGACCTTGAGTATTGAATGGCCATTACTTAATGCTTTCAGGTAATGAAAATAATGGTGTGTTGAATATGAATGCTGCGGTCAACAACATTAAATACAAACCAGGCCGAGTCCTGGAGAAAAGCTGTGGAACATCTGATCAGGCAACAAATTCAGGCTATAAATACACTGAGGGAACATTGTTTTGAAATGTTTCTAAAACTTTAAACATCTTGTTGTGGTTTTAATATTTAGAGGTTACAAAAAAAAAAGTCTTACAACGTTCTACTAACTTTATTTTCACCCAAAATGTAATGTTATTTGAATATTTATTTTTAAACATTACAAACACGTTTCTTACAACATTCTATTCATTTTACTTTCATCCGAAATACAACGTTATTTAACAATTTATTTGTAATATTCTACGAATGTTGAAACGTCCAGTTCACTTGTTGCGATTATAACGTTATTTAAAGGTTACCAAAACATTTCTTAGAATGTTGATTAAGTACAAATAACATTGTAAGAATGTTTTCTCTCAACATTATGAAAGCATATCTCAGACTTTAAGAATGCTTTTGCAGGTTTTTGTAGCATTTATATAATGTTAGTGAAAGTTGTGAGAACGTTCCCTGTTAGCTGGGTGATCTGTACTTGCTTATGCAAATATGGTCTTGATGCTGTGGGCGGTTGTTTATGGAGAAGTCGAAAGTCTCAAAAACTTTCTTGCAGGAACATTTAGCAGCGTTTGCTGATGAACAGCATGAGAAATCAACACAGCCATTTGTTCTGCTTATGTGAGCCAGATCTCTAACCATAATCATCCACATCACATTACTGACGGCAATAAACACCTGAGAAACAGCTACGACATGAAACTCTCCAATTACAATTTATGAATGTTATCAAATATAATTCATATTTCAAAGGTAATTCATAACCATCTTCCAAAAGTTCAACCAAAATTTGATCAAGGATGCATTAAAACGCATGATTTCAGCGCGATAAACATGATAATCAGAACCAAAACAGATGTTTTTATATCTGTGGAGAATTTTGAACTGAAACTTCACAGACACATTCTGGGGAAACCTGAGACTTATATTATATATTGTAAAAAGGGGCATAATATGTCTCCTTTAAATCAATCAAAAGTGACAGTAAAGACATTTATAATGTAACAAAAGATTCAAATAAATGCTGTTCTTTTGAACTTTCGATTCATCAAAGAATCAAAGAAAAAATAAAATGTATCACGATTTCCACCAAAATATGAAGCAGCACAACTGTCTTCAACATAATAATAATAAGAATGTTTCTTAAGCAGCAAATCAGGATATTATAATGATTTCTGAAGATCATGTGACACTGAAGACTGGAGTAGTCATGCTGAAAATTCAGCTTTGATCACAGCAATAAATTACATTTCAACATATATTCACATAGAAAACAGTTATTTTAAGTTGTAATAATATTTCACTCTTTTTACTGTAATTTCCATTAAATAAATGCAGCCTTGGTGAGCAGAGGAGGAGGAAACGTCAGTCTCTCTCACATGCTGAACACACACATCGGTGTGATGAGATCTGATGTGGCGTTCAGTTGGAACATCACCCACCTGCTAAAGGGAGTCTGGGCCACTTTCAGAGAGGAGAATGATTCATTCATATTCATGCCATCACACATTAACGGTCAGAAACCCTCTGATCAGTCTATGATACAATGGCTGGAGCAAGGAAATTATCACAAAAGCTCACTAGTAAAAAATGAAATATTTGTAGCTGCTTGCAAATTTGTTTGTCAGAATACTGTATACTTTAGAAAAGCCAACAATGGAGCAGTGTCGTTATCATTAACATACAGTGGTTGGAAAAATTATAAGAACACAAGCAATTTCAGCCGCTAAAAAATGGTTTTAAGTCAGTTATTTCTTTATATATATATATATATATATATATATTCAGTATATCATCTTTTGCTGTAGTGTGTCAGTAGTAAATATCAGTTTACATTTCCAAACAAGAACTGTGGCAACGTCTCCAAGATGCTTCAAGAAACCTACCTGCAAAGCTACAGTACTGTTAAAAGTTTTATGCACTTCTGTAAAAATGCTGTAAAATGAGGATGCTGTCAAAAATAATGTCATAAATAGATTTTCTTTCTTAATTACATTCTATTAATTAAATTAAATCAACATTTGGTGTGAGCATCTTTGTGTTTAAAGCAGCTTTTGCCCTCGGTGCACTTGCGCATAGTTTTTCAGGGAGCTTTGCAGGTAGGTTTCTTGAAGCATCTTGGAGACGTTGCCACAGTTCTTCTGGATTGAGTCTGTCTCAGTTTGTTCTGTTTCTTCATGTCACTCCAGACAGACTGCATGATGTATCTACCAGCTAAATGGACTTTGTTAGACAGAAACAAAACATAGAAACAAAATTAGCAAAACATAAACTAAAAATAAAATAAAA
This sequence comes from Sinocyclocheilus anshuiensis, assembly GCF_001515605.1. Lineage (NCBI taxonomy): Eukaryota > Metazoa > Chordata > Actinopteri > Cypriniformes > Cyprinidae > Sinocyclocheilus > Sinocyclocheilus anshuiensis. The sequence goes on along the minus strand of NW_015537936.1, from coordinate 878,762 downwards.
ATAATTTTAATTAAAACTAGTTCAAGGTGTATTGTGAAAAATCCTCACTCAATATTTCTGAATAAAAATAGCTTGCCCGCTGCCAAAGTGTCACAGCTATAGTTCGCCATCTGATCAGAGCCTCGCTAGGCCATAATGAATGATTGTAATTAAGTTAAGTGTGACAGCGAGCGCTAATTGATCACCAGGTGCTGCCGCCGCAGATAGAGTTACAGTTTGAAGAGCCCAGCCGTGAGGAAGGATGCATTTTTCCACCATATTTTGAGATGCTGCGGCTGTGACCTTCCTCACCTGCGGTCACGTCTGGATTCCCCTGATGGACACAAACTGCTCTCAGATCACTGGATTCGCTTCGAAACGCTCCCGGCTTTTCCTGGTTAGCACAGAGACAGAAAGATCAGATGTGCGCTGTCTCACACACACACACTTACGCTCTCTACCTGTGAGAAGATGAATGAGTGTTGTCAGTAAATGCGTGCAGGGCGACTTCACACCGGGAAAATAAGGGCATTATCTCCCTCAGAAGTCCTGGCGATGCAAAACCACGCAGTAACCTCATTAAACACCGCGTGGAAACGAATCTCTCATTTTCCGTGTCATTTTTCCAATTTTAATGGTACCAAATAAACGTCTGTATCATCTGAGCACAACACAATAAACTCATAGCTCGATAAGTAACTGTGCGTTTTCATTGCTCTGTACTTCTCATATCAATGTCAGCACACAAAAAACAACATTATTCTTTAGAATAGTTTATAAGAAGCCCAAACTCTTCTCTGTGAGCTCTTGAAATAAGATTAGAAGAGAGAGAGAAGTTTCTGAGAGGTCCTCTGAAAGTCTTATATTTAGTTTTGTTCCTCAAAGTTTTCCCCTGTGCAGAAACTCTCAAATCTCTTTTGCATTTCCATATTCAAATATGCTAAATAAATAGATGTTACCATAAATAATATTAAAAATAACCATAAATTAATAAACTTAAAATTAAATATGTAAAAAAACATGATTTTAATAACAACATATTATCAGCAATATTTCATCAATAATTCCAAAAATAAATATATGTAAATAAATAATTAGAATTAAATTATTAATTAACTTTATTTCTATTTTTAATAAACTAACATTATAAAAAATATTATTTTAATAACATATAATCACCAACATTTCATTACAGTGAATTTTATAATAATAAATATATACAAAAATATAAATAAATATAATTAAATATCATAAAATATTATTTTAATAACATAATCACCAATATTTCATTAGAGTAAATATAATAATAATAATAAATAATATACAAAAGCAAAAAAAATGTAAATGTAAAAATATAAAATTAAATACATCACAAAATATTCTTTTTAAAATAAATCTTATTTTAGATTATTTGTTTAAATTAAGATTATTTTATTTTTATAAATGTTGAAAAGCTTTTCAACACTGCTTCAAAATTTTTGTACACATTTTTATGAAAAAATTTTGTACTGCTTCAAATTTTTGTGAAAACCGTGAGACCCTTTTTTTTCAGAAATCTTTGATGAATAGAAAGTTCAAAAGGACAGCATTTATTTGAAACAAAAATCTTTTGTAACATTATAAGTGTCTTTACTGTCCCCAAATCTGACCCCAAACTTCTGAACAGTTGTCAAATAATTTAGATCATTAGCTCAAAAACTAATTGCGCCCATGAACAAAGACAACAAAGTTGGAAATAGCGTACGCACACTTCCCACCCTGGTAAGCCCCGCCCCCTCTCCTCATCCACTTACGTCATTGGTTACGGTGTGCTGAGTGACAGGTAGCGCAGTGCGTTGGTGGCGTATTCCTCCTGCACTCTCCCACACTCCCTCTCCCCGTTCTCTTGCTCTAATCCTTTTCCGAGCGTATCACATTACGTTATTCTTCCCTTTAATACATGCTAATAGCGGTGATATCTCCTGCAGTCTCCTCTGCCAACACAAACACTCCTAAAGCTGAACAAAGCAGCTTTACCTCAGCGGAGTGAGTGTTCAGTGCAGCGGAGCAGATTCCTCCCGCGCGCCTCGTAATGGCTCCACGTGCTTCAAATAAACACTGGCAGGAATTTGTGCCAGTTTTCTCAGGTGTTTTCTTGAAGCTCGATCAGGGAGTGACAGCAGAGGTCAGAGTGAGTTCTGACGGTCAGTGTGACCAGATCTCCAGCAGAAAACAAGCAAACAAACTGTTTGAAGGCGAGAGGAGATGCTTCATGCATTATTCAGCGCTGCCGGCTCTAAACTTCAGTCCTTTGGGTATTGTCTGACATCCCAGATGAAGAATTAAGCTCTGACCTTTTATCCTCATTAAAGGTGATGCGGGGGGGGAGATTTTCCTCCCGAGAGCGGTCGAAGCCTAGACAAGCTGTCAGGAACGGCACTGAAATCAAACGCCTCGTGTTGCAGAGCCTCGGATGCGTCTACGACACCCAAACGAGAGATTTGCACACGCTTTTACCCATGTTAGGTGAGGTATCAAATTTGGCTTTGTTCGGGAAACACAGTGGTGCAAACTACTTCCTTCTGCCACGGATTCAAATCTCAGTTTGACAGTTTAACAGCTGAGCCCAAGCCTCCGTTACTAATTCCAAAACGTCACTTTAGAACTAGTATAGGGAAGGAAAGTTGAGTTGCTTCATTGAAAACATATTGTATTACTGTATTTAAAGCTCATTAGTATTATGCAGAGTAGAGTATTATGAGAGAGGGATGTACTGAGCGAGTGTGATTAGCTGCATCTGATAACAGCATTCATTCTTCAGCTCAATCTCATATTCACAATAAAACATAAGCGGTATCTTTGTCGTACTATCCTTTCATCTGTTAAGGGTGATTTATGATGACATTTGTTGGCTGCGTCTTACAAGCTGTTGTTGAAATTAAAAATAACTTTACTCACACTCACCTTCTGAATTCTTAATACTAGGGCTGGGCAAAAAATCGAATGTGATTTTCACTGACAAGCTACACAAAATCGCGTTCAAAATCGCAGGCGATTCATTGCCGATTTTGAACGTGATTTTGTGTAGCTTGTCAGTGAACTACGGCTCTGTGTATTAAATGCCACTCCATCTGAAAGCAGGTGCTGGAGATTTACTACTAATCACCAGAAGCGGCTTTACTGACGAGATGCGCATGAAAATCTCATTCAATTTTTTGCACATCCCTACTTAATACTATAATTAAATATTACTATTATTTATATAAAATATTATTTATAAAAGTTGATAGGCAATTCAGTCAAAAGTACAAAGGCATAGCTCTGATATACAGCATTAAAGTTATATAAAATATAACATGATGAGATTTTGCCCTCAACTAAAACTATTTGCTCTGGAACAAATAATAGATTAATGAGACCAAAGACTACTTATTAGATTTACCCAAAACGAAATATAGCTCATGTTTAAAATTCCAGAAGATCTGGCTGAGGTAAGTCTGCTCTTGGTGGGTTCACGAGCGCTGAAGTGCGTCTGCTCACTTCTCCGAAAACGTTGAAAATATCGCACTCCTCTCAGCCAATCAGATTCGAGGACCAGAAAGAACTGTTGTAAATAAATAGATTGAATTATTATTATTATTATTATTATTGAAATGTTGCCTCCAAAATTTTCAACAGAGCAGTCCTTTAATACAAAAATTAACAAAATGCAAACAGCTGGTGCATAAACACCTATATACAAAATCAAACATCTGAAATATGATGTGCAAACAATATAATAATAATTACATAATAAAAATAAATTAAATAAACAAATATATTACTAAATAACTCATATTTTAAATCTAAAATAAATTTACAAAAAATATAAATACAAATATAAAATTAAATAAACAATACAAATATATAAATCTTCTTTTAAATCTAAAATACGATTTACAAAAATACAAATACATAAAATGTTAAATTAAATTACAAATACAATTCAATAATATAAATATAATTTTTTATAGAAATCTTATCATAGATGATGTTGGGTTATTTGATAAGAGCAACCATGATTTCAAAGAGAATAATAAATAATTCAATCTTATTATACACCCTAGTAAAGCACTTTTTCCACTAGTTGCACAAAATGCAATTTTAGTACATTTTCTTTCCATTACAGCACAGATGTGGTGTTGCTGTAGAAGCTCTAATGCTCGCTCTATAGACTCTGAAGGGCCGTTATATCTGTTGATTCAGTTACGTTGATCTGAGTGGGAGGGTTATCTGACTCGCGATGAGCTCATGAAGAGCCGCGCAGAGATTCCAGGCCTGAAACGTGGACTCATTTAAGGCAGAGTGTATTTATAGCCGGCAGAGAAATAATTCATTTTGATCAGAGTGGAGATTGTACACAAACACAACAGCTGTGCTGGATTAGAACAAACCCTGTGCTGCTCTGCTGCTTCTCCACTCATCTTCCTCCTCTCTCTTTCTGTGTGACGGGAGGGAGGATGTTTCTTTGAAGTGTGTTTGTCATGCTGCGCTGTGCTGCTGCTCTCCGGTGGCTCTTTCCACAGCAGAAGCCTTGTATGTGTCACACGCACGTCCCTCTGTCTGCAGCACACCTGTCCTGGACCTCACACCAAACACCACTACTGAACCCTCAGAGGACATCACAACTCTCTACAACTGATATAAGCTCTAAAAACTGCTTTTGACTGCATCGACTCTATCAGATGAGAAACTTGAAGTGAATTGAGCTGAATAATGATACTCTTGTCTTCTGTAGTGCTACTTTATAGATAAATCGAATTAGTTTCATAATTGATGGATTTTGCAACACTGTTATTGAACTGAACTGAAACAACATTCAACTAAATTGACTGAATCAACATTCAGCTGAAGTGAGCTGAATTGACACTATTATCTTTGGTAGAGATGCTTATAGCTGAATCGTTTCATAATTAATTAACTTTACTGTTATTGAACTAAGCCAAATTGACTCTGAGCTGATAATTGCCGTCTGTAGTGATATTCATAGCTGAATCACTTCATAATTAATTAACTTTATTGAACTGAAGTGAATCAACACTGAACTTAATTAAGCTGAATAATGACACTATTGCCATCTGTAGAGATATGTATAGCTAAATCGCTTTATAATTGATTAACTTTACACTTACTGAACTGAACTGAATAAATTCTGAACTGAACTGAGCTGAATAATCACACGACTGTCTTCTGTAGAGATGTTTTGCAGCTGATTTCCATTTGTTTCACAATTTATTAACTTTACTCAATTGAATCAAATGAATCAACTGAACTGAGCTGAATAATGACACTATCGACTTCTGTAGAGCTGCTTAGCTGAATCATTTCATGATTGATGAACTTTACAGTTATTGAACTGAACTGAATCAACTCTGAACTGATCTGAATAATGAAACTATTGGCTTCTGTAGAGATGCATATAGCTGAATCAAATTCATTCATAACTGATGAATTATGCAACATCAACACTTATTGAACGGAACTGAATCAACACGGAACTAAACTGAGCTGAATAACGACACTAATTTCTTCTGATTATAGTGGAAATGAATGTTTCATAATTGAACTTTACACAGTTATTGATCTGAACTGAACCAACACTGAACAGAATAATAACACTATTGTCTTTTTAGAATTTGAATCTGTCTCATATTTGATGAGGTTTGCATCATTAACACTATATTTTCCTGTTCTATTACTGTGAAGCTGATTTAAAACAATATGTATTGTTAAAAGCACAATAGAAATAAACATGACTTGATTAAAACCTGATGGACGAACTTAATTTGAAACTGTTGTGCAATAGTAAAATGCATAAGTTTAATTCTATAATTCTGTGACAAATTGCTTATGCTCCTCTATTTAAAGTCACTGGATAAATGCGTAAATGCAGCAAAAATGGTTTAAGTTAGACTAATGCACTGCACATGCAAACACAAAAATCTATAATTATTAATCATCTTGATTGCATCAAGTTAATCATAACTATTTGTACAATCTTTATAATGTAAAACTACTCATGGATTATTGCACTGAGAGATTTCTGAGTCAGGATTTATGATATCTGACTGCAAATAGAGACTTTCTGAACAGCAAAGAGCAGTCTAGACAGGTATTCATACCAGAAACAGATTCCAGAAAATATACTGTTATTTGTTAACACCAAAAATAAACGAGGTGTGAAATGCCACTGCATGCAGAATCTGAGCCGATACCGCAGCACAAACACGCCATGAAAGCGCAAAATGATTTCATATCCCTATAGTGAACTGAAGAGGCAGGTCCATTCTCTTTATCTAAATGTTTAATAGCTTTTTGTTGAGCTGAAAAGGACCCAGATAGAAATAAGAAGCTTTTCAGCTGAAAGCCCAGGCCTCCTTCCAGAATCACATCTGAAGATACTCTCGCTCGCTCTCTGCCGTTCTCATTCAGCTCAGTAATGCTCACGGGCCAAGCGCTCGTCTCGTCGGTGCAAATTTGACTATCAAACCTTATTAAAGTTGTATTCAAATGGAGGAAAGTCTTTCATCTTGATTAAACTCAAATTTAGGGCAATACGCCACACTGAGGAAAGTGAATATAAATTCCTATTGAAAATCAATACGTGAATACAAGACTGATTGCTCCCATATTTAACTAAAGGAATCCAGATTATGCAACAAAGAAACACACATAGACACAACCATATGCACACGTGAACAATCTAAACAATCAATGCCAATGTAAACAACAACATTGGAAGGACTGTAGTTGCCTCATTTTAATCAAAGTAACTGGAATCTATACAAATGTGCATTATTTAAAGGGATAGTGCACCCAAAAATGAAAAATCTGCTCATTTATTGACCCTCATGTCATTCCAAACCTGTATGTTTGGAATGTTTTCCAGAAAATATTTTGAAGAAAGAACCGTTGCAATGGGAATTGACTCCCGTAGTTTTTTTTTTTTTTTTTAATTCTTCAAAATATCCCATTTGTGTTTCACACAATTAAGTAAGTCATACAGGTTTGAAACGACATAAGGGCAAGTACAATGCAAAACAAAATTTTCTTGCTTAGCAATTTTATCTTGTTTTCCAATACAAATATGTAAACATTCTTAAATCAGAATACATTTATCTAAGAAGCAAAATTACAAAAAAAGTTTTTGCGAGAAATCTGTCAGTGCAGTCAAAAAATAAACTTGATTCAAAAGGAAAATAAGATTATTTTTATCATTATTTATTATCACAAATGTGCTTAATTTCTGAACATTCTTCAGAAAGCAAGACTTAATATCTTAAGTCATTTATGCATGCTGATTTAAGGATGTTTAGATATTTTTACTGGATAACAAGACAAAAGTACAGATTTTTGCTGTGTAAATGATAGAATTTTCACATTTGAGTGGACTGTACCTTTAAGATTCCCATTGCACACAGATATAAACACTTGTGCATTGTGCATGTTCACATGCATGTTGTCATCCTTCCGTCACCTGGATCCTCACAAACTCTCTGCATTCAGCTCTCCTTGGCTCTCCCGCGGAGTCTGGAGCGGATCTCTCCTCAGGTCTGTGGGAACGCGGCGGACGGCGGAGCCATCTGGAGTGTGACTGTATGTTCCTGCCTGCTGGTATCACGCCAGCACTGAGGCTCTCCGCGCTAACACACGCATCCTGACAGCGCAGCCCATGTGCGTCAGACCCCGCGGTACAGCACACGGCCCAGCCCACCTCCCGCTAGCAGAGCAGAGCCACTGCCGCTAACAAACACGCCAGACAAGACACAAACAGAGACAACGTGGATTGAGATGTTAGGATGTTTCACAAGAGATCTATGGAAGCCAGTTTCTGTCATGGGATTAAAAAATTAAAAAAGGTCATTGTGACTTTTTATCCCACAATTCTGAGTTTACATCTCTCAATTCTTCTCAGTTTTTCTCAGAATTCTTGCAATTCTGACTATTTTTCTCAGAATTGCGAATTTACATCTTGCAATTCTGACTTTATATCTCACACTTTTGTCATTATATCTTGTAATTCTGACAATTCTGAGTTTATATCTTGCAACTCTGACTTAATATCTCACAATTTTGACTTTATATCTTGCAATTCTGACTTTTTTCTAACAATTCAGTGTTTATATCTTACAATTCTGACTTTATATTTCACAATTTTTACCTTTTATCTTGCAATTGTTTTTTCCTCACAATTCTGAGTTTACATCTTGCAATTCTGACTTCATATCTCGAAATTCAGAATTTTTTTCTCACAATTTTCTCGCAATTCTCAATTGAGAATTGCAATTCTCGCAATTCTGATTTATATCTCATTATTTTTACCTTGTATCTTGCAATTCTGACTTTTTTTCCTCACAATTCTGACTATATCTCAAAATTTTGACCTTTTATCTTGCAATTATGTTTTTTCCTCACAATTCTGACTTAATATCTCACAATTCTGAGTTTACATCTCGCAATTCTGACTTCATATCTCGAAACTCAGAATTATTTCTCACAAATATTGACTTTATATCTTGCAATTCTGACTTTTTTTTCACAATTTTGAGTTTACATCTCGCAATTCTGACTTTATATCTAACAATTCAGGGTTATATCTCACAATTCTGAGTTTATATCTCGAAAATCTGACTTTTGACCTTATATCTTGCAATTCTGACTTTTTTTCTCACAATTCTGCCTTTTACCCACACAATTGCAAGTTTAAATCTTGCAATTCTAATTTTAAACCTTGCAATTCTGAATTTTGACATTTAAACTCAGAATTGTGAGATAAGTTGCAATGATCTTTTTTTTATCCTGAGTTGGAAACAAACTTCCATAGAGATCTCAGCAATGTCTCGAATTATGAAATTTACCAAGATACTAATGTCTGCAATCAAAAATGAAAGATCTCAATATGAATTAAAAGACCAAATGATGACCTGAGCTGCATATCACATTATTTTTTACATTTAACTCTAAGCTTTTGAGCTAGTATGTGGTTTCCCAGAAAATCTACAGCTACATTTGGAGCTATTTTTACATCTCCACATGCGTTTTAGGAGAAACTGACACAAAAGTGTGAACTTCATTAAGTCTCTGGAGGCATTAAAGTGAAACCTCTAAGCAATGTATTTTACACATGCACTCGCTCTTTCCAGTTCAATGACAGACGCTGCTGGTTTTGCTGATTTTTCTTTCATTCTGGATACATGATATATAGTCCTGACAGGAGCATTTTCAAAGTCTGAATATAAATTACAGCCTCGTCAGAGAAGGACAGATAGCGACCTGACTGACCACCGACGGAGCCTGACAGCATCATTTGTCATGTTTCTTACACCGATGTCACGACTGTCACTTTTATACAGCGCAAGCTCAGCTTTGCAATGTAAATCAAGGCATCCTTGAATTAATGTGACGCGTTCAGAAATGAGGAGAAAAATGACACAA
>NW_015537936.1:866620-868944 GCF_001515605.1 Sinocyclocheilus anshuiensis | reverse complement strand
TTATATCTTGCAATTCTGACTTTTTTTCTCACAATTCTGCCTTTTACCCACACAATTGCAAGTTTAAATCTTGCAATTCTAATTTTAAACCTTGCAATTCTGAATTTTGACATTTAAACTCAGAATTGTGAGATAAGTTGCAATGATCTTTTTTTTATCCTGAGTTGGAAACAAACTTCCATAGAGATCTCAGCAATGTCTCGAATTATGAAATTTACCAAGATACTAATGTCTGCAATCAAAAATGAAAGATCTCAATATGAATGAAAAGACCAAATGATGACCTGAGCTGCATATCACATTATTTTTTACATTTAACTCTAAGCTTTTGAGCTAGTATGTGGTTTCCCAGAAAATCTACAGCTACATTTGGAGCTATTTTTACATCTCCACATGCGTTTTAGGAGAAACTGACACAAAAGTGTGAACTTCATTAAGTCTCTGGAGGCATTAAAGTGAAACCTCTGAGCAATGTATTTTACACATGCACTCGCTCTTTCCAGTTCAATGACAGACGCTGCTGGTTTTGCTGATTTTTCTTTCATTCTGGATACATGATATATAGTCCTGACAGGAGCATTTTCAAAGTCTGAATATAAATTACAGCCTCGTCAGAGAAGGACAGATAGCGACCTGACTGACCACCGACGGAGCCTGACAGCATCATTTGTCATGTTTCTCACAACGATGTCACGACTGTTACTTTTATACAGCGCAAGCTCGGCTTTGCAATGTAAATCAAAGTATCCTTGAATTAATGTGACGCGTTCAGAAATCAGGAGAAAAATGACAAAGAGAACGAAGGGCATGTGTCATGGAGAAACCAGAAACTGGGACGAGTTTTATAAATCAAAAGCTTCAAAGTGTTGTCAAGAACTTACCTCAAAATACAAGAATTTAATTCGATTTTAGACTATATCAAAACACTGCAATTCAGATATTTTGGAGAAAAAACAGTTTCTCGTCCCATTGACTTCCATAGTATTTTTTGTTCATGCTATGGAAGTCAATGGGATCCAAAACCATTTGGTTACCAACTTCAAAATATCTCCTTTTGTGTTTCACACAAGAAAGAACGTCACTGGGACGACGTGAAGTAAATCTCTGACCTCAAAATACAAGAATTTAATCACAGAGTCTGAATTTTTCTGTTCAACTATCAAAATGCAGCATTTCAATCCACCTGATTCTGAACTGTATTGCACGACATTAAAAGTTACAAACAGCTCAATTCTGCACATCTACATCAATGTCAGAAATAATGTGGAATTACAGAGTACATCTGAAGCACATTCATGGCACAAAACTCAAATTAATGACTTGGCAACTTGTTTAAAGTGTCTCACGCATGTTGACCTATACGGCAAGCCTTCAGTATAGCTGCTTCTTCCAATAATAAAATCATTTAAACATGCATAATTGCTTTATCTCAGCGTGTGTTCATCATGGAAGAAGTGACATTATTTGTGCACAAACAGAATCCAGTTAGAGCCGCACCTGCTGTTCTGATTCACATTTCATGCCTTTAAAAATCACGCAGATCTTCAGCTTTGAGACGAGAATTTTAGAAATACCCATACTTGAATCAATTAAAGCTCATTGGTAAATTCAACAAAATAATCGTTCCACAGACTGTCAGCGCTCTTGGTGACCCTTATAAAAAGTTTACCATCATTACCATACCATAAAGTGGTAAAATGCCATATTAGACAACTGTTAAAATCGCATCATAAATCAACATGCAATCTCTTTCAAACGATGTCTGTGAGATAATACAAATAAGTATGGTATTTTATTTGTATACCATCGTTCAAATAGCAACTCTTTCAGGTTTCCAGCCTCTAGGCAACACCTTCCCATACAAGTGCAATGAATGCATTCGTGCGGGAGAACAATAAAACTATCGGGACCGACCTGTGCAGATGATGATGATTCGGACTGAGATCAGATCAGAACAGATCGTTTCAGCACCATGGAAAGCGCGATGCAACATCCACTTGGGCTGTTTGAGATCCTCCTGTTGCCCGATCCGGATCCGCTTTGGTTCGGTCCGCTGCAATGATGCGCGCGTCTCCGTGTGTCTGATAGATATTTCCTTTGTGAGTCTCAGTGAAGAGAAGCCGCGAACTGTTAAAGCGTCTGCAGTGCGTGCTGGAGAGTGTCAGCAGGTTCAGCTCTCTGTGTGAGGAAGATGAGGATCGGAACTCAAACTCACAGCACAGACGAGCGAGCGCACGATGCGCCGCCTCTTACAGCGAGAGAGAGAGAGAGAGAGAGAGAGAGAGAGAGAGAGAGAGAGAGAGAGAGAGAGAGAGAGAGAGAGA
>NW_015537936.1:865485-866567 GCF_001515605.1 Sinocyclocheilus anshuiensis | reverse complement strand
AGAGAGAGCGAAAGAGAGCGCAGTGTGGGTGTCCTTCAGTGGGAGTATGTGGAACTGCTAACTGTGTTCACTCACTGCACGAGCGAATCTCACCAAATCTGTCAAGAACATGTGCAGATCATATTCACAGTGGATCGTTCTTTATGACCATTGCGATTTTTGAGGCATTTAGACAATTCAGCACGTTCACATACACTGACAAAAATAGTGTAGGATTTACTTTGGAAAAAAAATCACTTAGTAAATTCCACATATAATTACAAATAATTGGCGAGTTACACACAGAATATATATAAAATAAATAAATTTTTAATCAAAACGTTAAAATCATGGCGCTGACATGTAGCGCTGTTGCGCTAGAGGCGTCCCGAGTTCGAATCCCGATCCCGCCCCCCATCTCTCTCCCACTTCACTTCCTGTCACTTCTACACCGTCCTATATTAATAAAGTAAAAAAATACCCCAAAAATCTTTAAAACGTTAAAAGCATGTTTACAGTATAGCCTATATTCTTTACCATAAATGCAAAAAATATATATATTAATGATGCAGGTGAATGCATTACAAGATGCATTACATTTTGTGATTGTATACTTTACAGCTGCATTTGTCATTACATAATATAAAAAAACAAAAAAACATCTTTACAGTATGGTAAAGTAATTAACATGTTTTTACAGCAGAATTTTTAATTTCTCATTTTAAATTTTGCATGAAGAAAGACTTTTAGGACCATTAAGATTTCTTCATTGTGACACTTATGACTATTCAACACATTCACTGTGCACTGGAAAAAAAATGCAGGATTTAATTTGCAATCATTTTCATTCAGAAATTGTTAGTAAATTTGAAATAATTACAAAAACGGCAAGTAACAGTGAATTGAGCATGAAAATTTGAAGTATAAAGATCATATTTTATTTTTTGTTTTACAGTCAGTCTATATATTCCTTACTGTAAATGTAAAATAATAATAGTATGACATTTTGTGACCAGTTCCTAATGGTATTTGACATTAATTATATTTACAAATATTAGATATTTTTATTATAAATTGGCATTATTTATTTAATAATAATTATA
>NW_015537936.1:863523-865453 GCF_001515605.1 Sinocyclocheilus anshuiensis | reverse complement strand
TGGGGGGGGGGGGGTAGTATAGGTCATAATGTGAATTCATGCTGGTTTTAAATAAATTAATAAAATCCAAAAATTGTTTTTTAAAAGTAAAATGAACAAATAAATAATTGTGTCTAAAATCATTAATGTTTAATAACAATGAGATCACATAATATTGCCAAGAAATGATGCATATCTGAGCTCTTTAAACTAGAAAGCTTAAGTTTGCTCATATTTAACTAATGGGCTGATGATCTGAATCGGGTGTGTTAAATAAGGAATACATCAGAAATGTGCCGTGCTGTGGATCCAAGAAACAGCTGAGATCTTATTTGCCATTGTGTACAAATGGCTATTTGAATCACTATACTTACAGGTTGAGTAAAAGTTTTGAAATAGAAGGAACGATACATCATTTTTTTGGTGGAGATGGTGGAGGTTATATGTGATTCTGAGCATCCATCCTCAGTAACCTGATTATCCGTTTCCTCAGGTTCAGCCGCTCGGTCTGTCTGCCCATCTCTATCTATCTGTCTGTGTCTGTCTGTCTGTCTGTCTGTCTGTCTGTCTGTATCTGTCTGTATGTCTGAGGACACAGAGCCAGTCAGTAACATTCTGTTCCAGTTCTTGTGAAGGCACTGAAGACACACATGCATCTCATCTGACATGTGACTTTCCCTGTGAATCTCTCCTCACTAGTGGACTGACATCTACACTTGTGTTTTGTTATGATTCCAGATACTCAAGATTTAGGTTGAGACCCAAACCTTAACATTTATTGCAGTCATTAAAACAACATCTGTAGGTTTCAAGTCATTCGAAACCTATTTTACCTCCGTAAGGTGATGTTTTACTGCTGGCAGATGCCATATTACACCATCTGAGCACAAAGAGCCTTTCATCATTGATAGCCATTCAAAAGTAGAAGTGTGTTCTGTCATAAGTAATGCTATATATATATATATATATATATATATATATAATTTCTGGACAAGAAATTCCTTAATATTTAATGAGAATGAAATATTTTTTATATTTATTTTAATAAGATTTTTAGAAGACCATTGAGATATAAGAATGCATGCATTTACAACTCTAAGAATGATATAGACCCTGCAATGTTAAAAACATCTAAAAATAAATATAAGAGATCTGTGTATGTGTTGATAAAAGAATATGTATTGCAAAATGTACATTTTCTTTGTGATTGGGTGTGCATTTTGTGTCGGCATTAAATTTGCTTTAGAATTACTTAGAACCACACAAAGAAAATGTAGCCAAGTCAGTGGCTTGCATTTTAAGTTATAGTTAAATCAAATCAAACTACAGATGTGTTAAATAATCAGAGATGTGTCTTATGTGATGCCAGTGAAGATGCATAACATCTGTGATGATTCTAACTCTCTGTGTGCGGACCGATCAGAGATGGCTTGGTGTTCACAATTCACTTCACTTAAAGTCGCAGATGTAAAACAATGGCTGAAGGTTCGAAACAGAGAGAGATGCAGCTGCAAACCTCACCATTCACTCCTATAAGACATGCATAATGAAAATAAAGTCAGTTTAAATCAGAAAATGCACAAAGTTCTTCAGATGCATGAGGTGCAGAAGAGCAAAGGTGGAGAGAGACTGCGGGACAGTAAGGAGCAGTGGCGGCTCGTGGGTTTTAAAATAGAGGAGGCACACTAATTGTATTGGTCTGGGATCCCTGCCGATTATTATTAATATATTATTTGCTTAACCACTTTAAAATGGCTTTTTGGTTGCTTTTAGTCAGAAAACGTAAAGAAAACGACATACATACAGCAAGATAATATATGTCACTTACCTGGCCTATCACTTGAAGCAAACATCCATCCCTTCTTAAAAGTCTGTGTTAAAAGAGAGCTGCCTGTTGTGCCATTTAATTAAGCCGACTGCTGTAGCCTATATCCAGCTTAGGCTGTTTTCC
>NW_015537936.1:850743-862215 GCF_001515605.1 Sinocyclocheilus anshuiensis | reverse complement strand
TGTTAAAAGAGAGCTGCCTGTTGTGCCATTTAATTAAGCCGACTGCTGTAGCCTATATCCAGCTTAGGCTGTTTTCCCTAAATTTGTATATATACTGTTTAAATGACAGCTTGATAAATCTGTTGGCAATCAAATATTCAATATTGCTACTCATAAGTACTTGGTACATTATCAGCGCAGCGGCAGACGTTCAAACTAATATCACGTAATTTACGTCTCTGTGATGATTGGTTGATATCAGAAGGAGGCTAGCCTCCCCATGAGGTTTCTTTTCTCAACACTCCTCAGCGCTAAAAGCGAACACTCGATGGTGATTGGCTAATTTTTTTTACCAACGGAGGCACGAGAGCTCAGCTCTCCCCCGGCCTCCCCCTCCCCTTCTCTATCACCTAGCGGTTGTAATTACATCAGCAGATTCGGCACATTTGCGATAGAAAAGCGGCGCTTTCACGTTATGATATTACAGCTGAAATTACAAACAAAAAAATACACATTCTGAGACATGAACTGAAATGAATTGTGAATTTTATTAACATTAAATCGTCCTCCTCCCATTTTCACCTCAAAATTATGGGGAGGCTGTGCCTCCCCTGCCTCCCCCGACGAGCCGCCACTGGTAAGGAGGGATAATTTTCTAAACCTTTCATGCAAATAAGATTGTCTCAAAGTTCACAAAGGCATAAAATGAACATTACTAACTTCAGAGGCAGTTTGATGCTTCGGTTGAGTTGACTCACTCAGAATCTTCAGAGTTGTTTTTGCTGTGAAATGTGTTTCATTTTATGACCTCAAAGCTAGATGAAGTAAAAGTCAGAAAACAGCTAGTCTGAAAAGGTTCTGCTCGACAAAGAGGAAGGAAAACTCAATCAGCAGAATGAGATTAAATCAGATTATTATTTTTTTGATGATTAAATGTTAGATATATCAGATAAGAGAAAGAATGCATGCTTTAAATGAGTTTTTCACCCTCTATCATATCGCCCTCTGCTGCACAGGGACTGAACTGCATTTACTTGTTTCAACAGGATGCAGGTTGCAAACTTAATTGCCATTCATTCATTAACAGCTTCATAGTGATATAAATCAAAATTGACATTCTTTGCTTTCTTAATACAAGCCCTTTCTCATTCATCTCAATCGGTGGCTCTAAGAGGCTCTTTTCCCGAACGCTATATGCACACAAGCAGCAAACACTCTCATTCACATGCAGCTCTGAAGTGGAGAGTTTGAGATCAGCAGATTGATGCTTTAGTTTGAGATGCTTGAACCAGCTCTCCGTCACTGATTGCACGAGCATTTATGTAGCTTGTGTTGAGAGTTTAGCGCTCACTGCGTTTCCTGCAGCGCTGAGACCAGATGAACCATCGCAGGGCCTGGAGCGAGAGATGAGAATCCAGTACACTCTTAAAAATAAAGGTGCTTCACGATGCCATAGAACCTTTACTTTAACATCTGAGGAACCTTTCTGTTTCACAAAAAGTTCTTTGTGGCGAAAGAAGGGTCTTCAGATTTTAAAAAGGTAAGAAAGAGATGGTTCTTTAAAGAACCTTTGACTGAATGGCTAAATAATAATCCAGTTCATTTTGAAAGGAATTTAAAAAATAATTAAAGGGGTGATATGATGCGATTTCAATTTTTCCTTTCTCTTTGAAGTGTTACAAGCTCTTGGTGCATAAAGAAGATCTGTAAAGTTGCAAAGACTAAAGTCTCAAATCCAAACTTCGCGCTGTGGATCGCCGGATCGGCTTTCACCGTGGACGAAGCGGAGTCCAGCCCGGAGTCGTCACATGTGGTTCCCGCAAGCACTCTGGACGCTCCTTCATCGAATCCGCCGGCCACCGCTCACTCAAGGCCGCCGTGTGTGAAGCTGTGTTTCGTTGTGAAAGTGAAACTACTTTGTTTGGTCTTCCAAAAGAGGACACGACTAGAAATCAGTGGTTAAGTTGTATTTACAAGACTGTTCCAGAACACTTCAACCCAAATATTCAAATGTGTGCAGCACATTTTATGGAGGACTGTTTTCTGATCCTGGTAGAGTAGACTACAATGCCGGCTATTCTGACTCACAGACTGTAAGTACGTTTTTATATTTAAAGGATTTGCCACTGATGATTCAAACACGAGTTTTGAGCAGTGTAGAGTAGCGCTTGTAGTTTGTCATTTCTCTGATCACAAATGCAGACATGTTTTTATGTTTACGCGGTGCGATGCGATAATATAAGTTATTATTATCCGTAATTATGTCCCCACTGGATGCAACAAATGCCTCGTTTATAATGGGTTTTAACGTTTTTGTCTCGTTGCTCCGGCCTGACAGGGCATCACAATATGGTGAGGGGCGTAACATTTCCGTCACACGCTTGAGGTATTCGGCCAATCACAACGCACTGGATAGCTGGCCAATCACAGCACACCTCGCTTTTCAGACCGATGAGCTTTGTAAAAATCGACGCGTTTCAGAAAGGCGGGGCATAGAGGAGAAACAATAATGTACAGTATGTGGAAAATAATGTGTTTTTTTAACCTTAAACCGCATAAAGACATTTCATTACACCAAATACACAAAATAATGTTCTTTTTAGCAACATCATATGACCCCTTTAAATTAATAAAAAGTAAATATGTAAGTAAATAAATAATATATATTATATAATTGTATATATTATATAATTATGAGACAATACCTATTGAAATCCTGAAATGTTAATCGTGGTCATTTTTGCTGGAATTTAAAAAAGAAATCAATAAATTAAAAAAAGTAACCAAATTTGTGTGTGTGTGTGTGTGTGTGTGTGTGTGTGTTCATGTTATATATTACATACTTATGTGACAATACCTATGAAATCCCGAAGTCTTAATCAAGTTAATTTTGGCTGGAATTTCAAAAATAAATTTATCAATGAATTAATTACATAGTCATGTGCTAATATCTATTGAAATGCCTATGGCAATACAGCAAAATAAAAAATCAGAAATGAAAGGTGCTTGTCTTACTTTTGTTTTCTGTTTTTATTTGGAACTTTGAAACAGGAACTCAATCAATCAATCAATTAATCAATCAGTCAGTTGGCACCCACTCCCATGAAACATTGAAAATACTTTTATTTATTTGAATATTTTGCTTTAAACTTCAAGTGTATTGCCTAAGTGATAATAAGATATTAGTTTGATATAATTGCACTGTCATTTTTGATTTCAGTTAATCATTTGCAGTGCTCTATAGGGCAGACCAGTCTTTAACTAACAAAAAGTTGCTCTATTGGTTCAGATCAAATGTTGTAATATCCTTAACCTCAGAGCTGGTTTTGTATTTTTGGAAGAGTGTTTTAAAATCCCTGTGGAGAAAATTAATGTGAAAAAAATACATCCAGAACGAAGGCCAGCGAAAGCCTGCATGTGTGTTTCTATAATGCTCGTTATTCCCCATCCTCGCGCCCCGTGACCTTGTCATTTCCAATAAAACCCCATCGAGACTGCAGACGAGTAACAAAAAGGCCACAACTAAGAGAAAAGAAAACCTGCACCAATCCAGCCCCCTGGGAAATATCCAGCACAGTCTAAACCCAGCAAAACACAAACTCACGCGGCCAAGAAAGAAAACAGGCCTGCGGTGATGCTGCCGTAGAAATTAGAAAGCTTCGCGAACAGGGAAAACAAATGGTTTTATTGGAGCAAAAGATCAAAATAATTCAATGGAGAGAGAAATTAGATATGCGAATGCGAGCGGGTTTTGAATTTACCAACATGTATAGAGTTAAAAGCAAAAAGCCGGAGGCTCTTCATTTCTTTTCCACATAGGTTGCTGCCTTGAATGTGGAAAGCACGCAGATAACGGAGCCAAAAGACGCTTTTTAATGAATATGCTTATTTCAGCTTGCAAACACGGTTTCTCGTATTTTTTCTGGCTGTCTTCTCCGTTTTTTTTTGAGTGGCCTCAAAGCAAACGGCAGACATGAAGAGATCCAGAGCACATTGATGAGAAGGTGCTCAATGCAGCCCTTTATTCTCTTCTGAAGTTATGGTCCAGAGTGACCCGGCTGAACTCTGAGCTGCTATCTGTTTAATTGCAGCATGCTGTGTTATCTCTGACTCAGCGTTACTGTAAGTGGATGTGCTGTAAAGTACAGCGGACTCTGGACCGAGCCGTCGATTGATCAAGATGAATGAAGAGCAGCGGCCGTTTAATGAACCACAGCAGCGGAATGAGAATCCCAACTCATGTTTACACACACACACACACCCCAACAGAACATTTTTAGAATAAAAACAAGAAAAAAAATCAAAATTAATTCACTTATCTGGAATAAAAAAAAGAACATTTAAAAATGTTAAATATATTTTAATTTAATAAATTCAATAACTTTTTATTATTTTTAAAATAATAAATATTAAAATAATAATTAATTAAATAAATCCATTCGTTCATTATTAACTGTAATGCTACAAACACGTCACACCTCTGTTCATCAATCTGCGTGGTGTGTGTGTGTGTAGTGTGTGTGTGTGTGTGTGTGTGTGTGTGTGTGTGTGTGTGTGTGTGTGCGCGTGTGTGTATATGTGTGTGTGTATATATATATATATATAAACCTTGCTACGTGTACTGTGTTAGGCTAACCTAGACTTGTCATTTACACTTATATATTGTTGCTCTTTTGTTAGTTTTGACTGCTTCTATTGTCCTCATTTGTAAGTCGCTTTGGATAAAAGCATCTGCTAAATTACTAAATGTAAATGTAAACACACACACACACACAACTTCATGTATAATTTTTACAAATAAAGGTTTTGTCAGGATTAGTTCACTTCTGGAATTTTAAAAAACAATTTTAAAATGTAAAATATATTTTAAAAATTATTAAAAGTAATAATAATTTTTTTTTGGGTCAGATTTAGCATACTCCAGGAATATCAAATAATATGAAATGTACAAATAACATATATTTCAATTAAATAATTTAATACATTTAATTACTTATTGGATGAATAAATAATACAATAATTAAGAATTAAATAAATGAATTTATTATTAGGTAAATGTAATATAAATGCCACACACACACACATAAAATTTTATAGGCTTTTACAAATAAAAGTTTTGTCAGGATTAGCTCACTTCTGGAGCCTAAAAAAAGTAAAAAAAACAAAAAAAAAACATTATATATATATATATATATATATAGCAAAATATTTAAACTTTGCAAGTTTTAAATGAAATTATTTTTAGAAAAAATATATATATTTATATACTCTTTATTACTTTTTTATTATTATCATTAAATGAATAAATATTGAAAAATAATAATGAAATGAATAATTATGAAACGTGATATATTATAAATGCACACACACACACAAAAACATCATATCTGTTTTTTTTTGTTTTGTTTTTGTTTTTACAAATAAAGGTTTTGTCAGATTTATCTCACTTCTAGGGACAAACATGTTTAAATAAGGGCGTACCATACACCCTAAAAGACCGCCTTTCATTTTCAGAAAAAAATCTCCCGTTTAGGACGTCCCCAGGTGTTCCTAAAGGACATTTGTCAGGTACGGCCTCTGGTGTTCTGTGTCGTAAGCGCTTCATTAGCATGTGCAGCGTCAGGCCTCTAGCAAACGCTGCGGCTCGGCACAGAGGTCACAGAGTCGCACTTTTATTTGTCCTGAGCTGTCGACGGGCCCCGAAGAGACGAGTACAGCCGTCCAGAGAGAGCGCTTGTACTCATCTCCATGTCAGGAGCGTACGAAGCGGGTCACACAGACTCATATTAGACGTCCATTATTCATTTCTGCTCAGGGGGCATTCACACTTGCTGCTTAGAAAGCAGACTTCTCCACATTTTCTGTGCTTTTTTGTGGGAAAATCGGAGAAATTCTACAGAATGTACATTAATATGGTAAAACATGAACTACATCGGGGCTTTTCAAACTTTTTAAATGCCAAGTACTCTCAATGATTCCCTTACAAAAAAAACTAACTTGATCAAATATGAAGGCATTTATTCAACATTTATAACTGTAAAAAAATTAAATGAATAAAAAAATTAATAAAATAAAGAATAAATAATTGCCATTTATGTTGTCATACTTAAGACAATGAAAATTATTCAAATATAATCTAAAAATATTATGAATATTAAATAAAAACTAATAATATTAATTACAAATATTCATATAAAAAATAATATTAATCAAATATTTTTTTATTTTTACAATCTCTATGAAAAACTGTATTTTTATTTTATATTGTCATTTATTGTTACTATGCAGTGTTATTTTAGTATCGTTGAGATACTATTCTAGTTTTTATTGAGATTTTAAATTAGTTTATTTTATTAAAGTTTGTGTATTTGTCTTTTTTATATAAAAAAACGACCATTTTTATTTTAGTTTTAATGTTGGTTTAATTTGTTAACTTTAGAATTAAAAAACAAAAAGTGTAAAATATTTTAAATTAAATATTTTAAATTATTATTAAATGAATAAATTAAATAATTCATTACACTTGTTTTTTCTTAAATTATATATAGTTTTTATTATTATTATTAAATAAATAATACTGAAATAAAGAACTTAACACAAACTTTGTATAACTTCTATTTTTACTTTTTTATATACAGTTTTTATTCATTTATATTTACATTTTAGGTATTTTAGTACTTTAAGTCCAACTAAACGAAAATGTGTAATGATCAGTCCACTGAAGGCGAGTTGAAGATGAACCCAAGTGCAGCTTTATTTACAAAGTGATCCAGAATCCAAACAATTAACACAGACTTGACATGAACAGACTAGACTTGACTTGACTATGACCTAAACACTAACCGACAGCAGGATAAATACATTCAATACAGACAAGGAACAAAGGCAACGACATGGCTACTTATAGCAAACAAAGAGGGTCACATGACATGAACAAACCAATGGGAAACAAGACACATGACCTGGACAACCAATCAGAACATGACACAATGAACTGAGGAACCAATAGCATGAAGACAAGAGGGCAAGGGAAGCATGACACTAACAGCATGAAACAATTACAAAATAAAAGACATGAAAACATGAACATGACAAAACCCAAAACATACCTTACAAAATGGAAAAAACACAATAAGCTTCAGTTTTTAAATATATTTTATTTTAAGATTAATAATTTATCTATTTATTCATTTGGTTGTAGTTTTAATTTACAGTAATAATTATGTCAGAGTTTATCTGGATGCACAAACTTTGAGAACATATGTGGGAAGCATTTTCTCTGACAATAAGTCAATAAATCTATTAATTTTGCCATCACAAGAAAGCACCAGTTTTATACGATCACTTGCATGTGTGACCTGTGACCCACCACTGCAAAAAAAACATTTACCATCACATTATGCATGCAATTTCACATATTATTTGAAATAAAGCATACGGTTGATACTGTGCAGTCTGCAGTGGGCTAGTCCTGATCAATAACCGTGTGGGCAGAGATTTCTTAGCCCAGCATGACCAATAATGCTTCAAACAAAACAGGACAAAAATATCTCTGCAAGCTGCAAACAACATTATCGTCTGTTCCTGATGTATGCTCCCGTTTCGTCATAAAATGTCATTATGTGTTGTCTGCACTCTCATATTCCAGTCTGTTTGTAATGGAGCGGTGGTTGTTGTCTTTATTCGGAGCTGTGGATGACTTGATTTGCTGCGTGAGGATTCATGTCGGTGTCAGGGCCGCTGAGCCATCCGTCTGTCTCTGAGATGAGTTGTGTCTTCAGCAATCCGCGGCCATAGATTCCACTCCAATCTCTGTCAGCGCCCCACCAGCTCGGAGGAAACCAATTTTCTAGATTTCAGCTGACAGCTTGAAAATGAACATTAAATATTGATCGCGGGTTACGTGACAAGCGCTGGGATGCTGTGGACCCTCTGGTCAGCCGGATTTATTTTGGCCGGAGCTATTTCTGGCCGTGTCTTCCAGCGGTTTGTGCCGTTAGAGTCGAGAGCTTTTCCTCCGAGTAATTCAGCCTTTAAATGTTTATCGGGTCAACATTTCAAAAGCAAGCAGGCAAGAGTGTCCAGAACTCTGTGATGAATGGGGTTTGAGAACACGGATCGTTTGGCACTAATACTAATATTGCACCATAAAAAATGAAATAAGAACAGGAACACGTTTGAGTCAGCATTGTTACGGTTAACTAAAACTATTACAAATCATTCTATTAATAGTAATGATGCTAAACAAAATAAATATAAATATTAGATGAAAAATGTGAACAAAAAGTAGAAAATAACTCAAATAAAATAAGTTTAAGATGAAGATTAGTTTAAGATGAAGTACTAAAATTACTAAAAAACTGAAATAAATACAAATGAAACTAAATAAAAAATACAAACTAACAAAATTGTAAGAATTACACATTTTACACAAGATTCTGCAAAACTTTAAAATTAAAATTTTACTAATTTCAGTATATAATTACTAAAATAATAATAAGTATATAATTACTAAAGTAACATGATTTGAGTTAAAGTCCATATGAAATCACAGTTGATTTCACTGCAAAAAAAAAAAGAAAGAAAGAAATTTGACTTAGAAATTGGTAGTAAATTTTACAAATAATTACAAAAAATGTAATTAATGCTTTAAAATAAAATTAAATATGAACAATAAAAAACTGAAAAACTAACTGAAATAAAAAAGATTACGATGAAGCACTAAAAACACTGAAACAAATACAAATTCAAGCTAAATAAAATACCCCCCCACCTTTGCAAACTAAAAAAAAAAAACCTAATAAAAAGCACATATATAATATTAAACTAAAATGAAAATTTAAAAGTAAAATTAAACACAATCCAGTGTATATTACAAACATAGATAATAAACACTGGTTTGAGTCTTGGTAAGTCAATATGAAATCACACCTGATTCTGTTTACTTTTTTTTTTGTGAAAAACTCTTATTTTTAGGTTTGAGTCTTGGTAAGTCAATATGAAATCACACCTGATTCTGTTTACTTTTTTTTTATACATTTTCTCTTATTGTGAATGACTTATTACTGCACATTATTTTTGTAACATTTCTTTAAATATATGATAAATCGCTCTGCCTCAAAAACATTTTGGCTGACGTCTTGCTTTACATTTTCTCTGAAATGCGTCACATTATGTAAGTAAAATGGATTGTGTCATGTTGACATGTCTAAATATATACAAATCAATTCTAAACTACTTCACCAAAACAATATTGCATTTCCAAAAGTCTGTTGATATCATTACTTGAACGCTCAACGCAGTGAAACAGGCCTCTGACTCCAGCAGAGCAGTAACCACACGCCGCTCCGCTCCGCTGCATAAATGATGCTGGTTCACAGGCGCTTTATATCTCTGCATCTCATTTAAAAACAGAAGGCGATTTGTGTTGATCCGCCGGAGGCCTCGAAGCGCCCACTTAGTTCACTTGTTTGAACAACCGGCCCTGATTATGCCAATACGTTTACTGTAACCTCTTTTATGAAACTCTGATCCAGATTCATGAATATGAAGATTTACTGGTTTGTCTCCAGCAGGGGCCAGATTCAAATCAAAAGATAATCAGCTTACATTATCATTGCTAAACACTCATAAATGATCTGACTGGTCATGAAATCCTCCGCTTTGAGGAGTTATTTCGTGAAAATAAAACATTAAAATCATACAGCTTCTTCTTGGTCTCAACTTCATCTCCAGTCCATCTACTCAAAATAAACTGCACAAATTCAAGAGCGTCTGCAACTTCTTGACATCAACACAAATTCTACACAACTCTCATGAGTAATGGTGCGTTCAAGTCCTCCTTGGGAAATTCATATTTATGAGTTAGGAAGTCATAATTATGACGTCCGGTATTTAAGTCACTTTGGTCTTTTGCACCTTTTCTACAAAAAATTCAGCAACATTTTTAACTCTACTTCTACAAAATGATAAATAATGAATGTGCATCAGAGTGTGTTTTTGCTTTTAATTTATGAAGGAGTCGTTAGTTTGTACATGCAACGTAGGGTACGTTTACACAACAACGATGTACTAAAAACAGTCCCTTTTTTTGCATTGTGCTATTTTGGCAACATTGTCGAAACAATCCCTGTTTAAACGGATCCATGAAAACAACTAAAAACGCTGTATTATTCATGCCACACCAGTAGTTGGCGATGTCACTTTGTAAAGAAACTTGCAGGTGCTTATAGACTGAACACGTAATACGCATGCACGTGAAGTCGCCGTGTTCACAAATTCACAATTTTTGTAGTTTACACAGAGACAAGCTGTGTCATTTTCAAAAACTTGATTTTGAAACTAGTTTTCAAAAGTTTGCATTTTCAGGCCGCCAAAACGCTGTCGTTATGTAAATAAACGGCCAAAGCACATGAAAAGTTTTCAGTTTTTTGTTAGATTCATTGTAATGAAAAACATAATAATTGCATTCATTTCAACAAATTTACCATCGAATGCACTATAAAACAAAGGGCTGATGGTAATGTGGGAATCTCTTAACAGGAATATTTACTGTATGTAAGATGGGGTTTTATTGATTCTGATGTTTCAAGGGCATGTTTTATCAAATACTTCCATTTAATCAATTAAAATAAATATAGAATAAACACATTTTCAAAACAAAAAAGGCCCCCATATTTTGCAGCTGCAGCAATCATTTAATGTAACAATTTTGCCACAAACATTCATTAATTTGTTACAATTACAAAATTATAAAATATAAATGATACAATTTGTGTCGTTCATTTACACGACAATGGCGCTTTGGGGGCCTGCAAAGTGCAGTGTAAGTTTTTGAAAACATCACCGTTATAAACTATAAAAACGTGAATCTGTGAAAATGGTGACGACACACATGCGTATTACGTGTCTGGTCTATAGGCACATAGTGTTTCTTTACAAAGTGACATTGCCAACTACTGGCCTGGCATGAATAATACAGTGTTTTTAGTCATTTTCGCGGATCCGTTCTAACTGGGATTATTTTCTCAACGTTGTCATGTGTACACAAAACTGAAAATGTTCAAACTGAAGTCAAACTAATTATGTTTTCAAGGTCTCTGAGTGATGTGAATCTCCCATTTACACGACAATAACAGCAAAGTTTTTCCTTTGCATTTCTGAAAAGTTTTGAATACAGACGACAACATTGTCAAAATGATCCCCGTTCAAACAGATCTGTGAAAATGACTAAAAATGCTGTATTATTCATGACAATTGCTCATTGCTGTTTTCAATAATGGTATTGTTTCCAAAATGTTCACTTAGAAACCCGTTTTCCAAAATGTAGCATTTTTAGGCTCGCAAAATGCCGTAGTCATAAATGTACGGCCAAGATGCTAAAAAGTTTTCCATTTTTAATTGAAAATGGTGTCATGTAAACGTTCCCTAGTTTATAAAAGTAACCTTTTTTAAAGGTCCCCTGAAATGCTTAGAAACACGCAGCGTTACTCT
>NW_015537936.1:844741-849934 GCF_001515605.1 Sinocyclocheilus anshuiensis | reverse complement strand
GGGCGGGGCTTCGGATTCTAGAGAGCATTTGATTGGACAGAAAGTTTGATGAGAAGCTGAAGTATGATGTGACGTCAAAAAAATAGTTGAGCCGTTTTGGCGGAAGTGACGAACTGCAAGCTTTGAATGCTTATCTCTTCTAAATGCGAATTTTGTCACAGTTTTGGAGCACACTGCCTTATAGATAACCTTAAGACTAACATATTGATACTAGCACCCAAAAAACTTTCATTTTGATTTCATGGGGACTTTAAGTAAAACACAACACAATGCAATGCAACATTTCAAGCCTCAATCTCAAAATGTTCAAACTGAAGTGCCACAAAAAATGTAATAAGCTGAATAGCTCAAACCACGTCACTGATCGTCAACATTTTATGACATGATGACCGTAAATTCTATATACTTTCTGCTGATTTAAGTCCCACAGAAACCCTGTATCATGAACGATTCATCTATATGCGTTATTCTAAAAAGTAAATAAATAATGCTGTTCACGTAGAAACACTTTACACCATCCAGTAAAGGCTTGCCCTTCTCATTGAACGTCACATTACAGATGTAAAACCGGCTGTTTCTTGACTTTCAAGACACTGGAAAGAAACTCTTTCAGCGCATCATGCCTGTTTCCTCAGGTCTCTGTATCTCACACAGATGCTGGTGAAATCAGGTTTTAGCAGACAAACCTACAGCTGTTTTCATGAATCCTCCCGGCAGAAACACAGCTGCGCACTGTGATCCAAATGCTTTCAAACATCAGACTGATGCTTTTCACAGCAAAATCAGATGTTTCTATATGCGGCGTGTGTCTCTCTATGAGCATCCAGAGGAGACAGGACTCTTATGCTGCTGAAGATGCTTTAATATCAAAGCAGTCCTTGAGACTCTATTTCAAAGGCAGCATGGCCCCCGTGAGCCGCACTCAACCAGACTGTGTGTGTGTGTGTCAAGAGAAGAAACCAGCCAAGGTTGTTCTAGTTTTTCTCCAGCAGTTTCCTTGTGATGATGTCTGTTAAAAAACATGTTCACACAGCCACGGGACAGATTTCATAACATCACTAAAACTAAATTTGGTGTAGAAACAATTTTCACTCAGAAATTGCTAGTAAATTTCACTAACAATTACAAAGAAAGGTGCAAGTAACACATTGAAATGTAATTTTCTTCTAAATGAGTTTTAGAATAAGTTTTGTTTTATTTACAACTTTGAAAAATCTTTTGTACAGTGCACTGAACAAAATTTGGTTTGTAAACAATTTTCACTCAGAAACTGCTACATTTCACAATTAATCGCAAAGAAATGGCAAGTAACATATTACATTAACTGAGAAAGTTTGAAGTAGAAAGACTGAAATCATGCAAGATGTCTTGTAAATTTATATGAATTGCCAAAATGTAAAATAGTTACAAACTGCCATGAAATGTGGATTAACTCCAAACCAAAAAATATTTTCCAATTTTTCATATTTTTTTAATATGTTTTAAACAAGGATCGGATCTCTAAAGATTGTGTTGCACTAACTGTAAACCAAATTCATACTTTTTAAAATATTTTTCAAATGATGACCTCCAAAGATTCTGTTGGATTAACTCTAAACCAATTGTTTTCAAATTTTTCAAATATTTTTCAAACGAGGTTCTCCAAAGAGACGGTCACATTTATCTAACCCCAAATAATAGCCCACACAAGTACTTGTGCTTATATCATGAAATGAAACAATGAAAAATGAAACAAATCCATATGAAATAAATCTCTCAATACATAGATTCAGTACTGCAAATATTGAGGCTGGTTTTCAGCCTTATACTGTATCTTATGCAATTTTGCTTGTCAGGTGAGTTATATCTTGTAGCATCTTGTAGATACACTAAAGAAGACTGTAATATTTGCTTTGTAATTTAATACAGATAAAGCTGTTCTACATGAAGAACAATAAGCAATATAATCATAGAAATAATCTAACATCACTAAAACTAAATTTGGTGTAGAAACAATTTTCACTCAGAAATTGCTAGTAAATTTCACTAACAATTACAAAGAAAGGTGCAAGTAACACACTGAAATGTAATTTTCTTCTAAATGAGTTTTAGAATAAGTTTTGTTTTATTTACAACTTTGAAAAATCTTTTGTACAGTGCACTGAACAAAATTTGGTTTGGAAACAATTTTCACTCAGAAACTGCTACATTTCACAATTAATTGCAAAGAAATGGCAAGTAACATATTACATTAACTGAGAAAGTTTGAAGTAGAAAGACTGAAATCATGCAATCATGCAAGTCTCGTAAATTTATATGAATTGCCAAAATGTAAAATAGTTACAAACTGCCATGAAATGTGGATTAACTCCAAACCAAAAAATATTTTCAAATTTTTCATATTTTTAAAATATTTATATATATATATAAGTAAACAGGGTCACTATTGATTTCATGTTGACTAAAAGCAGAATAAGGCGGTGAACATTACAGCATAAAAACAGCATACAGTGCATGTGGAGAGGCATGTAAAACAGGGCGGTGAAGGACAGTGGCTTGATTATTTACAGACAGACCTTGAGAAAGATGCTCCGATTTAACGGAGAGAAAGAAAAAAGCTAATCAGCAAGATTATGTGGATGCAATTACAACATCAAAGCCACAGGGCTCCTTAAAAAACCAGCAGAAAGAAGTCTTTACGGGCATATCAGTGTAACTGCATGCAAATTCATCCCTGATGGAGTCATGCGGTTATCTGTCCCGAGAAACATTAGACAAAGGAAAGCAGAATGAGCTTAAATGCATCCGTTTCTCAGACTTTTATTAGACCGGTAATGCAACATCTGCAGGGACTGTGATACAAACGCAATTGTGTTTTTTACTGCTGTTATTGTGTTATTATTTTAGAGTTTGGGGCTGAACAAAGCCAATGATAAGATCCACAAATCTAGCCCTGACGAAAAGGGACACATCCTGAAAGGATTAAATGATAAAAAAGAGCAAAAGATTGTACTGCAAGGCAGCATGTGCCGTCTTTTAATTTCCTTGAGGAGAAAAACTTGTAATGATGTTACTGAAAATACCTCTCTCGGGCTCAAAGCGCCATCGCTGTGTGAAGTTCAGAGGAATTATGAAGCAATGAAAGATGAAAATGATGGTTTTGCTCTCCTCGTTCTTTTAATGCTTCAGTTTATAAATGGTTCAGAATGTTTTACACACAACAAAAGACAGAGTAGGCCGAGTACTGAATGTTCGTTTTAAACACGACTTCAACAAAGACAACAAATCAAAATGTTCATGTCAAAAGGTCATTTGAGTCTTTTTCAGATGCACGTCTGCTGTGGTTTCACAATTTAGCCTTCCACAAAAAAATTACTGAATCTTGTTTCCAAACTATTTTAATTTCAAACATGCAATGATCTGGACAAAGTCAACATGAAACACATTCACAACTCATTTTAATTCAAATTCAGCCTTTTTCAAACCTATGTTTATATATATTGTTTCTGCATACTTTATTAAGTTAAGCAGTATTATTTTTATTGGAATAAAGCACACAATAAAACCAGAAACGTACTACATAGAAAATGGGATGACTGTAAGATATTACAGTGCTGGTTAAGGAAGTAGGAACTGAAAATGTAAGATTAGTGTAAATGCATTTTCATTTTTCAATATGCACACACATCGTTATTATCAGCACTTGAAATCCCAAATATAGAAGCATATATTAAATGAATTTCAATGATATTTAATACATTAACTTAAACATTACAGACCACACTGTAAGCATCATTTAATTTACACATATTTTGATACAAAAATGTTAATGCATCGACTTATTTAATATATTGTATCAAATTAAATAAAAAACAATATAATTACATTTTGTGGGGCTGCATGACAAAATGAATCTAAAATTCTATTGGATATAAATGTCTAATCGGATGAGAAATGGATATATTTTACATGTGGGAATACATAGGTTAAACATAATGACGTCGTCATTTATGTTGAACAATGGAATTTTAGTTTCTTTAGTGAATTCTTTTTCCTGTCTTTTTAATTCAAATCCCAATCCAACATCTTGTGTCTCAGGTGTCAAATAAGTGCAGGTGTGTTGTACTTACACTTGAAAACAGCCACCTGGCTCCAGTTCTCCATGTTTTATTTTGCTGACGGTGAGAATCTCCCCAGAGTCTTGAAAAAAAAATCGTTATAAAGCTATATATTTTTTTATTTTTATTTCATGCTTTTCTCATGTAACACAATAATGGCTTTAAATGATCTTTTGTGGGTAATTTTTCAGCCAATGCGATTAATATTTGATTAATTCGATTAATTAATCGGGACATTGTATAATTAATTGAATTAAACATTTTAATCGATTGACAGTCCAGTCCTAATACACACACACACACACACACACACACACACACACATATATATATATACTACCGCTAAAAAGTTTGGGATCAGCAAGACTTGTAATGTTTTTTAAAGAAGTCTCTTATGCTCATCAAGGCTGCATTTATTTAATCAAAAATACAGAAAAAAAAAACAGTAAAATTGCAAAATGTTATTACAATATGAAATAATGGTTTCTATTTTAATATACTTTAAAATATAATTTATTTCTGTGATGCAAAGCTGAATTTCCATCAGCCATTACTCCAGTATAAAGTGTCACATGATCCTTCAGAAATCATTCTAATATGCATTCTATTTATTATTTGAATTATCAATGTTGGCAACAGTTGTACTGCCAAATATATATATATATATAAAGACATTTTGTGGGGCTATATGACAAAAATCTAAAAATCTTTAATCTAAAATTCTATTAGAGATGTATGTCTAATCAGATGAGAAATAGATAGGCCCTGTATTATTTTAAATGAGGGAATAAATAAACATAAAGATGTCATTTATGTTTTATGTTGGACAGTGGAGTTTTAGTGTCTTCAGTAAATTCTTCTTCATGTCTTTTCAAATCCCAAATCCAATATTTTGTGTCTCAGGTGTTAAAAAAGTGCAGATGTTTGGTACTTACTTGCACTTGAAAACACCTGGCTCCAGTTCTCTATTTTTTTATTTTGCTGACGATGAGAATCTCCCCAGAGTCTTGTGAAAAAAAGCCCATTTGGATTACATTCACCTGCTTTTTCTGAATACTGCATTTAGACGTCCTACTTTTTTTTGGGGGGGGGGGAA
>NW_015537936.1:843156-843933 GCF_001515605.1 Sinocyclocheilus anshuiensis | reverse complement strand
ACACACACACACACACACACACACACACACATATATATATATACTACCGCTAAAAAGTTTGGGATCAGCAAGACTTGTAATGTTTTTTAAAGAAGTCTCTTATGCTCATCAAGGCTGCATTTATTTAATCAAAAATACAGAAAAAAAAAACAGTAAAATTGCAAAATGTTATTACAATATGAAATAATGGTTTCTATTTTAATATACTTTAAAATATAATTTATTTCTGTGATGCAAAGCTGAATTTCCATCAGCCATTACTCCAGTATAAAGTGTCACATGATCCTTCAGAAATCATTCTAATATGCATTCTATTTATTATTTGAATTATCAATGTTGGCAACAGTTGTACTGCCAAATATATATATATATATAAAGACATTTTGTGGGGCTATATGACAAAAATCTAAAAATCTTTAATCTAAAATTCTATTAGAGATGTATGTCTAATCAGATGAGAAATAGATAGGCCCTGTATTATTTTAAATGAGGGAATAAATAAACATAAAGATGTCATTTATGTTTTATGTTGGACAGTGGAGTTTTAGTGTCTTCAGTAAATTCTTCTTCATGTCTTTTCAAATCCCAAATCCAATATTTTGTGTCTCAGGTGTTAAAAAAGTGCAGATGTTTGGTACTTACTTGCACTTGAAAACACCTGGCTCCAGTTCTCTATTTTTTTATTTTGCTGACGATGAGAATCTCCCCAGAGTCTTGTGAAAAAAAGCCCATTTGGATTACATTCACCTGCTTTTTCTGAATACTGCATTTAGACGT
>NW_015537936.1:835009-842378 GCF_001515605.1 Sinocyclocheilus anshuiensis | reverse complement strand
TATTGCTTTTTGCATACTAGTAGTTAAGTATGCATATTGACAAGTGTGGTAAATTACACATACACAACTTCCTTCCACTAAACATGATGAACGTAAATAATAAATGACAAAGTTTTCAGTTTGTGTTATGGATAATATCTGCGCAGCACTGGATCCACGAGTGTTGAGCAATGAGTGCGGTCACGTGATCGAGTGGTGATCAGCTGCTCGTGATCACATGACTCTATCTCTCAGCGGAGCAGCAGCAGCAGCAGCATGGCATCTTCAAAGCAGTGAGTTTCTTGTTTTATTTTACGGCAGATTTATGTTTTTAGCCATAATCGCGAAACAGTTCATTCATAAGCGCGTACAGAGGTGTTTTGTGTTGCTGCGCATGCGTGGAGCGCTGTGTTTGACGTGCAGGTGATTTTAGTGTTTCTGTCAGATGTTTTGTATTTTATCTTCTTTGATTTGTGTTTCTGTTTGTGTTTTTTGCTTATAAACTGATTTTGGGTGGTGTAAATTCCCTTACAAAAACGTACTATAGTAATACCATAGTACAGTGGCGATGTTAGATAGCTAGGTGAAAGTTGACCAAGTATGTCTGAAGTTTATTTAATTGTGAAAGTACTACGTTAAATGTGTCTAAATTTCTATCTTTTTGCAGTTATTTTAAATGGTCTTGTGGTGTTTGTAGTGAAGTAGCCTATAGATATTTCATATAATCTGTCAAAATCTCTTTAACATGCTATTTAAAGTAGTTATATAAGCTATAAGTATAGCATATTCTGAAGGATTCATGTCACTAGCAATACCATGATACTGAATTGAAAGGAGTCTGATAATACAAAACATAAATCTGTTGTATGACATTGATACCATGTCCAGAAACCCCTGCTTCTAGTTTGTACATTTAATTTAATTATTAGTAGGTTTTACTGGAGGTTCATTCAGTGCTGTTTTGATTTGTGTTCTAATTTATTCGCAAAAGAATTGCTTTTATTGCGTAACTCACTAGTATATGTGATTCTGATTGGTCGTTTGTGAAATTCAGTGATCAAATTTGCATAATAATAAATATTATTGCAAATATTAATATTGTATGTCGGTGCAAATCTGAAATAACCAAAGTATTACTCAACTCAAATATTATATTTCATGTTCGACTATTTATTTTGCTAAATAGCTGCGTAATCAGGATAATGTGCCGTATGCTGGTGGTTTATTTTGCGATAATGACCGTCTGACTGTACATTACCTCTGAATCATGGCAGTTTTTATCAGGATGGATGAGTGTGTAAAGGGTTTAATGTGCAGTGACATGAATCTGAGTAACCTTTGACCACATACAGATGCCCCTGCTGGCTGTTAATCTTTACACGCTCTATCGGTGATAAAGCACTCTGCTGATACAGCAGTGTGAGCTTGATTTTAATGATATGGGATAGTTACATCTCAGGGTGTAAAAAGGGTCAAATGAAAAGCATCTGTTTCTGATTCTGATGGTTGAATCAGAATGGATGCTTTTTGATCAGTGACAGGGAAGATTTAACTTAATCTGTAAAGGAGTAGTTCACCCAAAAATGAACATTTGCTGAAAATGTGCTCACTCTCAGGTCATCCAAGATGAAGGCGAGTTTGTTTCATCCTCAGATTTGGAGAAATGTAGCACTGCATCAGTGTCTCAGCAGTGGATGCTCTGCAGTGAATGGGTGCCGTCAGAATGAGAGTCCAAACAGCTGATAAAAACAACACTATAATCCACATCAGTCCATTGGCACCCATTCACTGCAGAGGATCCATGTTTGTACCCAAGTCTGTTCTGATGAAGAAACAAACCTGGCCTGAAGATGAGTAAAGGTTTCAGCAAATAAAAATTTTTGTGAGCTATTGCTTTACATTGGCACCCATTCACTGCAGAGGATCCATGTTTGTACCCAAGTCTGTTCTGATGAAGAAAAAAAAACCTGGCCTGAAGATGAGTAAAGGTTTCAGCAAATAAAATTTTTTGTGAGCTATTGCTTTAATTTTGCCTGCATGTTTTTCAGCTCTTCTGGCACAGAGATCAGCAGAGCGAATTCTTCCTGTTATCATGTGATCAAATCCAGCTCTTGCATAACATCTGTGTGACGCTCACAGAGAATTTAGTTTCGTCTCAGCAGATTTAAAAAAAACATTTTTTATCAAGATTATGTATGTACTTCTTCGTAGTTAAAATTTATCAACCATTAACACAGTCTGTGTGTATGTTGAATAAATAGAAAAGGGAAAGAGCAACAGCACAGTATTATTTGCAGTGTTTCATGTGTGTGTTGTGAATAAGGTATGTATTGTGTCGTCTATGACAGGAAGGCAGTGTATTGGCTGGGAAACGATACTCTGAGGGTATCGGCCGCCCTGTTTGCAGAAAACCGAGGGCATTTGTGTCGAGGACTGAAAGCTGAGAAGGATGTTCCAGCTGGATCTGTGGTGGTTCTTCAGGGAGGAGAACAGAAGCAGAGATACTGCACCGACACCGACGAGCTCTTCAGACAGGTGCTGCACGCAGACTACAAGTCAAAAACAGTTCGACATTTACTCTAAAGTGACTGAAATAAGATTAAAGAAGATTTTTGAAAGGCCAACAAAGTTTTGGTAACACTTTGCAAGAATGTTGCTTTTGCTAACATGAACTAACAATGAAAAAAAGCATTTAAGCATTTATTAAGCTTATTTAATGTTTTTATATTATATTATATTTTAATTTTATATTATATTAATACTAATTTTCACAGCATTAAAGTAAATCATGTGGGCCTGTTTTATTATAAATTTTCTTATTGTTTTTAGGGCTGTCACTAATGACATTTTTATTTCTATTTTTTCCCATAAAATATCGAGATATAATTTTTTGTCAATATCGCACACCCCTATCTCATAATCCAAATCACTGAAATCAAAGTTCAGTATTATAGTGTAAGAATGATCTATTCATTCATATCCACGTGTTATAGTCTACTAATATTAAAGTTATAATCAAAAAACACTTTTTAAAGGAGTATTTACCAGAAATGTTATTTACCAGAATTTATTTAGGAGAAAAATGTAAATGTGCAGTATTTCTGAAAAAAAAAAAGAATAAAGAAAAAAATAAAATAAATTAATTAGAGATGCTTCTTATAATTATAATTAATTTTTTAATCTGTGTGATGCATGTAAATAATTAAAGCATATATAGTGTATTGGAACTGCATCGCATATAATTATTTAATTAAATCGTAGCGTTTGTGAATTCACAATTATGCTTAATTAGGATTTTTAAATAAGTTTAATATATCATGTAGCCTTGGGAAACAGTCTAATAATGTGTTTTATGGATTCTCGTCCTTAAAATGCGCCACTTCCGGTATTTTGCCGGTTAGTCGACGCTAGCAAAATGAAGTCGAGGATTTGTAAAAGTCGAATAAAATCGACGAATCGTGACAGCCCTAATTGTTTTATACAGTAGCTTAGACTGTACATGGCGTAAACAAAACAGAAATAATTCATTAATTACAATAATTTTTTATGACAATTAATCATCAGCACAAAATCCGTATCAGACCTAACTAATACATTACTCAAATAAAACTTGCATTTGTTAATGATATTTAATGGACTTAACATGAACTAACAAAGAACAGTTGTATTTTTATTAGCTAACTTTAAAGAATGATAAATACTGTAACAAATGTATAGCTCATTGTTAGAGAATGCATTAACTAACTTAAAGGGATAGTTCACCCAAAAATGAAAATGTGAACACAAAACGATCAACGTTGAGATTGTAGATAGTGTCAGTGGTCCATTTGAGAGATAGGTGGTGGTGTTTTTTTTTTTTATACTTTCAAAGCCATACATCTTGTATGCCCTGGGGGTAAGCAGATAAACATCAAATTTTCATTTTTCGGTGAACTATCCCTTTAACTTATGTTAACTCAGATCAGGGTTATTATAATTAATTAAGACTAAAATAAAAAAATATATTTAATTTTAGTCTTAATTATATACACACACACACACACACACACACACGGAGGCCGTCCATGAACTCACTGTCTGCCCTGTCATGACTATTGTTACGAACCCCACTTTTAAAAGACTCGTTCAAGAAGGGGTTAAGCAACATAAAAAGGACGCGCAAGACAGGAGATCAATTTTAACCATTTATTAAAGGTCAAACAGCTTGCGAGTCATGTTAGTTAACCAACGGCAGATGTAATAAAGAGTTAAATCAGTTAAACTAAAGAAAAATACCTCAATAGGTATTCAGTAAACTAAAAAAACACAGATCAACAGAAACATTAAAGAAAACACAAAGAGAGACACACAGAGAGAGAAAACACCGCTTATCAGCGGTGCTAGACAACAAGACGCGCACGAAGCTCACAGGATGCTCTCCAACATCGATGGCTGGACGGCAGTAGCTTCTCAACAAGTGCGATTCAATCTCAAAGAGCGTGGAACTCACTGTGGCGGACAGGTGATGGGGCAGGGAGAGGCTCTCAACACAAGTGCAACTTCCGCCTTATATTCAGTCCAGAGCGTCCTTACTCAACAAGCTGCAGGTGTGTGTGGGCGGAGCTCAACCTCGGGAGAAAGAGAGGAACCAAATTAATATATACCCACAATACCCACAAATGAACAACAAAACTTTGACCGTGACAATATATACACACTTACAATGTACTATATATACTAAAAATGTACTAAAAATGACAAACGCACAACAAAATTACAAAAATTACTAATAGATGCACTTTTTCTATGCACCGTCATTACAGTTACCAAAAAAATGCTGCATGCACCGTGCATCATTGGGTAACGTGTCAGTGACCTTTCTTTTGTTTCTAAATGATTATTGAGTGTTCGTCTTCCCATTATACTCGTTCATAAGTGGTGCTCTTGTTTATGCTATGCTAAATGGTAATTAGTGTTGGCAAGAGGCGCGTGAGTTCAGACCTTTTATTTCAGCACTACGGTTGGGTGTCTGATAGAGTCCCCTAATTTACTGCATTTACATAAGTTGATTGAACATAATGAGCAGCGTGTTTCTCATTCATTAGCTGCAAAAACAGGCACATCCTGTGTTGTTTGGCAGAGATTGCGCGCCGGTATCTCATGGAGCGAGTCTTGTGATTTAGTGTTGTGATGTTTACTGCTTGAGGGCTTCCTACTTTCATCATAATTTAACTGTAAATAATTCATAACCATTAATTTGCTTGTCTTGTGTTGTAGTTTGTCTTCTTTTTGAAGTGTTAACGTGCACGTTTGTAACTTGAATAAAATGCGTGGCACTTTTCTAATTTGTGCTTGTTAATAAGTGCGTGCGAGTTTGCGCGTATCCTGCGGTGATTTTATTTTACTGCTCCATTATGCAATCCATACTGAATGCACGTGAACTCTGCAATACACTCAAGACAATAAATGACTCGAGCACAAACGACTAGTCCTCCGTGGATTAGATAGTGCGCTTATCTGATCATGTTAGAAAGCCAAGCGTTCAGCCTCGGCTGGAGATCTCACTGCAGAGAAGACTGACTAAGAATGGCCTCCTTTTTATTCATGAGTCTGAATTTGAATTAAATTGGCCGCTACCTACAAGATGTTGAACTGGAATGACAAGATATTGTTACTGAAATGCAATGCAAAGAAATTCAACACAGCCACTCAACAGAGAACTTTCATGAGTCCAACACAAGTACAGGAAAAGTTTTGCAACAAATTTCAAACTTTTGATTGATTGATTGATTCATTCATTCATCTTTAAATGTATTTATTTATACATTTCATTTTCTAATTATTTATTTGTTTATTTATTATGTAAAATGAAATGAATGATAAAAAGAAAATTAAAAATAATAAAAATAAATCGTTTAAAAAATGAAAAAATACAAAAATTAATGATTACAGTTTGTTTTTACATTATTTTTGTTATATTTTAGAAATATTTTTTAAAATATATAGTACATCTATTACTTTAATTTAATTAATTATTATATTTTTAAATGATTAAATTACTAAATTATTATTTATTTTATCTTTTTTAAATATTTTGTATCATTTAAAAAAAAGTATTTATTATTTATTTTTACATTATTTATTTATATAATCTTTTAAAAAATGATTATTTATTTAATATCTTAATTATTAATGTCTGGAAAATGTTTGTAAAAAATTAAATGTGTTATTTAAACATCTACTCTTATGGCACTTATAAGACTTTTCTTTCAACTTAATTTTTTCTCTCCTCAACTTTTACTGACATAATTTTCTGAATCTTATTTACTTGTTAGTTAGCTCAGTCAGATTCTCTTCAAACTGTCGCTCAATCATGACAATAGTTAACCTGAAAAGAAAACTGACAGTAGAAGACGACCTTTGCAATGTGTGCAAAGTGCATTGTGTACAGTTTGTTGCGTTATGAATTGCAGTCTTGCAAATTTTGTGGCACAGCAATGCATAAAATGATGCTTGCATAGTTCATATTCACATACTTGAATAGTGTATGTATCAAAGAACAAAAAGCAGCTTTCATAAGGAAAATGGTATCTTCGGTTGTGACAGATGTGACATTATTAACATCAGTATTAATAACACTGAATCCTCTCTGTTATGGCTCGTTGCAGGAATACGGTCTATAGAAACACGGTTACACATGATGGATAGTGTGTATGTATGGAAATAAGCCACTTGTTGCTGTTCAGATCTGTGTAGTTGGATGATTATGTGCAGAAGAGGCTCTTGAACCTCTCACTGAGTTCAAAACTCGTCGTACAGGATCTTGTTGATGGCTGGGTGTTTAATCTGTGGATGTAGCGCTAACTCATGTTGTTCTGCAGGAGTCGTTTTTCCACTGGACCTTCGGTGTGACTGAGGCCGACTGCTACGGCGCCATCGATGTCAACTCCAAGAAATCCATCCTGTTTGTTCCCAAGCTGCCGGAGAGCTACGCCACATGGATGGGCGAGTGAGTGACGCGTTCAGACTCTCATTATCTCAGATTCTCTCTGACTTTCGTGCTCACCGACGTCTGCTGATATGATTGCTTTGAAATTCTCTGGAGTCAGCAAACGTTTTGTTTTCCCTGGATTTTCAGTTTCCTTCCGAGACCCTCAGTGATTTTATTTCACAGATTTATAGGTTTGCAAATTACAAAGGAACATTCCTGGCTTAATAAGTGAAAAGTGACATGCTGTTGATTAAAAAATATATATATATTTTGTTAAATATAAAAAAAAAGGTAAAAAAGTTGTGGTTGACCTATATAGTAAATATATGTTAAGTTTAATGTTTTAATATTTATATGTATATTTTAATAATGATATTATTATATTATATAATAATTATTTGTATTTTATATAATAGTATT
>NW_015537936.1:806161-834934 GCF_001515605.1 Sinocyclocheilus anshuiensis | reverse complement strand
ATACATACATTCTTTACCTGTCCGCATTGTAATATTAACAGGAGAATCCTTTCTCAATCCTCCTCATAATGTGAGAACAGGTAGGCATGAAATTGAGCTCTGAAAGATTTTGGGACGTGTAAAAGCCTTGTGGTTATGTTGTGCCATTGAAGCAGTCGGCGCTGTAAAGAGATCCGCTTTGAGACGGACGGTACAGTCAGAGTTTGCTGTCGAGCTTTGAATCAGCCTGCATTTAAATCTTCCTTTCAAAGGTGCTGCAGTAAATTCTCTTCCTGTTCATGCTGCAGCCCCGCTGGATAAGCTGTTCTAATCTAATACATACGGCTGTGGTTTCCTCACTTCATCAGATGAGTTTGCTGCTGAATGGTTCGGGGCGTCGCGGGTCAGTGGCTCGTCTGATGTGCTTGTTTTTGTGGCTGCTGTGATCAGTGACCTGACATTCAATTATTGGTGTTTTTCTTGACATTACAGTGTTTCTGGGTGCAATATTTAAGGTCCTTTGATTTGCGAAAACGTGGACGGAATCATGGAATCAGTAATAAAAATGGAATTTACTCATGGAACATGGAATGTCACAGAATTTCGGTTTAACTTGAAGAAACTTACAGAAATATTATTATTGTACAGTAGAATGTACATCTTCATGTAATACTTCATGTAATAATAAAATTATTATTAAATACTATTATTAAATTAATATTAATTATTAATTATTTCTTCATTTTTTTAAGGAATAATCACAATTTTTCTTCCATGTTTTAATTTTAAAAGTAAACCTCTTTTGTGCAGCACTTTGTTTACAAAAATGAGTTTGTTTAATTTTCATTTGATTAAAAGAGAAATTAAATGAATGCTTTTTTGCCTTCATTTGACTGCCAGAAAAATACACAACTGAGAATTTCTGGGAAAAAAACAAAAAAAACATACTATTGTTGTAAAAAATAAATAATAAATTAAGTTGTTTTTATCAATTCATTTAATTACATGTGTTTTTGATTGTTAAAATTTAATTAAACCATTAAAATTAAAAATGGATTCCAGAAATATTAAAAAGGGATAAACAGAATTTGGTAAAAATAAAACATATTTCATAGGGCCCTAATGTTTTTTTTTTTTTTTTTTTTTTTTTTTTTTTACTTTTAATAAATTGCTGTTAAATTGTAGCAAAAAATTAATAACTATAATAATAATAATTCAGCATGTAACCCGTCCTTCAGCATTTGTGCTGCAGAAGTGAATGATTCCTCAGTTCACGCTGATCTCAGCGAGTGTTTTTCAGTGGCCTTGGTTCCAGACGTATTTATTGCATTCATTTTCTCCATAGGGATTTTAAAAATTCATCAATAAAGAATTCTAAGCCTTGAACCAACCCAGCCAACTAGAGATGAATTATTATACATTGATTTAAGCACTCACAGTTTTTCATAATTGTCTAAAGAGGGAATGAATTAACTACTTTTGTCAATGACTTGGCCTACAGTTATTGAATCAGCCATGACAATAAAATACAGACTATCGTTCAGTCATTGGTTGTAAATTTAACAATGATAAGTTTATTGCAAATTATTCAAATAAAGATGCATATATAAGTAGTCAGTCTTTATTACATTTACAAAGCTTCAAACTTGTTGTGATTTCTGCTCTTTGACTTTGCTTCGTTTATCTCTCTTCAGGATTGTGTTTTCTGAAAATGAGTTTTAAACCGAATGTATTTGTAGTTTGTACTAAAGCATGAATGATTGCTAAATCTCACTCCAATCTTTATGCAACAACATTCAAAAGTTTGAGGTTGGTAAGATTTTTTTAAAATGTTTTTTGTAAAGAGGTCTCTTGCTCACCAAGGCTGCATTTATTTGATCAAAAATACGGGAAAAACTGTAATGTTCTGAAATATTATTACAAATTAAAATATCTGCTTTTTGAATGTATAGTAAACTGTAATTTATTTCTGTGATCAAAGCTGTATTTTCAGCATCAT
Organism: Sinocyclocheilus anshuiensis; assembly: GCF_001515605.1. Lineage (NCBI taxonomy): Eukaryota > Metazoa > Chordata > Actinopteri > Cypriniformes > Cyprinidae > Sinocyclocheilus > Sinocyclocheilus anshuiensis. The sequence goes on along the minus strand of NW_015537936.1, from coordinate 832,956 downwards.
TACTCCAGTCTTCAGTGTCACATGATCTTTCAGAAATCATTCTAATATCCTGATTTACTGCTCAAGAAACATTTCTGATTATTATCAATGTTGGAAACATTTTATTTGTAAGGATTCTTTGAATGGAGTGAATGAATGGAAAGTTAAAAAGAACAGTATTTATTTGAAATAGAAATCTTTTGTAACATTATAAATGTCTTTACTGTCACTTTTGATCAATTTAATGCATCCTTGCTGAATAAAAGTATTAATTTATTTTTTTTAAATAAAAATCTTAACTGGCCCTATACATTTAAATGTTAATGGATATAAATCAGTTTCTCTGTGGAGAATATGAATGGGTTATTAGCATAATTAATTTCTGGAAACCTTGTGTCACTACTTTCTCTCAGCATAGCGCAAAACTGAGTGTGTTTGCAAACTTTATAGCCATATATTAGTAAAGCTCTCAAAGTTATTGATGTGCAATTTGAAAATGAGGTTGGAGTGTGTTTGCATGAATACTTCACTTCCAAGAACCACAAACACTCGACATCAAGAGTCCATTTACTTGATTATCTGAGGACTGCAGAAACCATTAGCAGAATCAAGACTGAAGTCCAGTCTTTGTCCAATGCTCATGCAGAGTACAGTAGGGATGTCAACGATTAATCGACGATTGATTAATTGTCGATAAGAGCTGCAATCGATTAAAGCTATCGATGGTCGATTAAGCAGTTTAATTTTGGGCTGCGTGCGGCTGTGAGTGACGGTGACGGGGCTTTGGCGACAATTTACTAACGTACAAATTACGTTTCAAATGTGATCCAAACTTTAAAAGTACTAGGGGTGGAACGGTTCAACTTACTCACGGTTCGGTTTGTATCACGGTTTTAGAGTCACGATTTCGGTATGGTTCGGTATGTGCTATGTTTAGGCAAAAACTATACCGTCAAATAAAAATAAAGAAAATAAGAATAATCTATCTAACTACAAGCAACAGCACAAACAAATACAATAGAGTAAAGATACAAATAAAATAAACAGTGATTTTCAGTTTTTTTTAGGTAGGTCTAATGTTACTTTTTAGGTACAGAAATTGAATAAAGTAATGAAATGTAAAACAGCATTGCATATTTTACTGTATAAATTAAAGATGAATCTTTATTAAAGTTACAAAATCTATTCAATCAAGAGCAGTGAGTGATTTCTTTGTTGTTGCTGTTTGATTAATATTAAGAAAGTGCTGTCACTTTAAGAGAATGCACTGATACAGTACGTTCAGCCGGCTATGTCTGCTATAGGATACTTACCAAGGCATTTTGACATAATTTTTGTGTGAATTTGTCCATTTAAACACAATCTTTCAGAGAGAGCTTAATATTTGTGCGCGTTCTGAGGTGCGGGTTTGCGCTCTTCGGATGAGTGCACGCACAAATCTTCTCCCCGCGCGCGCGAGCGAGCTCGCGTCCTCTGACTCTTCTGGCAAAGCTTAAATGAGTTTAGCTTAAACACAGATATCAACGTGTGCTGTTCAGGTCTCACCTATTTTTTACAGTGTACGGTTCAATTTTTCCCTTTTTTTTTTTTACCGTTCCACCCCTAAAAGTACATTAAAACAGAAAGTTATTTTGTATTGAAATGTAGTAAGCCATGTTTAATTATAATTTCCCCAGATAATTGTTTCATATTGGGCTCTATGCTTTGACAGGGATGCGGACACGAGCAGGACAGATACTGTATATATAGCCTGTATAGAATTAATTCCTACAACTTGTTAATTCGTTCCTACGACTTATTAATTTGTGGCCACTCTCCATGTTTCATGAATTTATAAAATGAGGGAACGAAATAAGTCATAGGAATGAATTCTTAATTCATGGCCACGAAATCTTAATTTCCGCCCGCATGTTTACCACAGTAAGAGATGCAAAAACATTGATTAAAAGTGAACGACAATAAAATAAACCTGCGAAATTAGAGGTTGAGACGGTGAGGATTTGGGAAAAGAAACCATAAATGTAATTAAATGCATGTAAATTTGTGACCAACCGGCAAAACAGAACACAAAGCCGCGTATGGCTTTAAATGTATCAGCATGACTGCAAAAGCATGGTTACGATGTAACATTTGCCTGCTAACCAATTATTTCTCTTGTAAACAAAGCTTTGTACCTCACTTGTGTCATACTCACATTAAAATGTTTCATGTGAGCAGCAGTGTGTTTTGCCGCAGCACCGCCGGTGGAAGTGGTTCTCTGACACAAAAACGCACGCCAAACTTAGTTTGGGATCATTTTATTTTAAATGCCAATAATGTCAATTGCAAAGATTGCGATTGTGTTTTAAAGTACAACAACAAGCACCATGATAGCATTTAAAGAGGCACATTCAGTGGTCTCCGTGACGGGATATGAAACAGCCAACAAAGTAAAATGATCCCAAAAGTAACTACGGCGCGCTCTCTTCATTTTATCAAACGTGACCCTGGAACACAAAACCGGTCATAAGGGTCAGTTTTTTTTTTTTTTTTGAGATTTATACATCTGAAAGCTGAATAAATACACTTTCAATTGATGTATGGTCTGTTAGGATAGAACAATATTTGGCCAAGATACAACGATTTTAAAATCTGGAATCTGAGGGTGCAAAAAAATCTAAATATTGAGAAAATTGCCTTTAAAATTGTCCAAATGAAGTGTTTAGCAATGCATATTACTAATCAAAAATTAAGTTTTGATATATTTACGGTAGGAAATTTACAAAATACCTTCATGGAACATGATCTTTACTTAATATCCTAATGATTTTTGGCATAAAAGAAAAATCGATAATTTTGACCCATACAATGTATTTCTGGCTATTGCTACAAATTCACCCGTGCTACTTATGACTGCTTTTGTGGTCCAGGGTCACAAATGATCATAATCACATCTATTAATTTTACAGTCCTGCTACTAGCCTTTATTTAGACTAAAACCCCCTTTAATTTGGGTGAGGAAGCTGGCGTTCTGAGTGGCATTTGTACATCCGGTCATGCCGGTGAATATGCCACTGCAATAGACACATTTTGCAGTATTAAGCTTAACAATTAATTTATCATTAATTTAAATGACGATCGATCATGGAAATGATTGAAAAATGACATCCCTAATGCAGAGTATCAGTTTTTAATGCGTTTAAAATCCCGTCAGAGCAAAATGGCTGTCATAAAAATGGGAACAAATTTAATTTGAGCATAATAAGAAGGAGGATCTAAATAAAGTACATCCACTCCATGGGATGTTCTCATTAAAGCTCTTTCTGTCTGTCTGTCTCAACAGGATCTACCCACGTGAACACTTCAAGGAGAAATACGCCATCGATGAGGTGCATTACACCACTGACGTGAGTGCAGTTTCACTTTAAAACACTGCATTTATTAGTATGCAGCTTGTTCATTTGCACTCATTAGGTTTGTCTTATATTGGCTTATATAATGCAAAGGAGTGTTTATATTGTGATAATGAAACTCCTTTAGTGGCCTTGAGCTGCTTTGTAACTGAGTCTTGTTTTTGGTGACTTTATTTCATGAAAAGAGTGTTTGTGTTCAGATGTAACTGAATTTTATTATTTATATTAAAAGATTATTATATATATTATTTTTAAAGAATAATTTTCAGTACCATATATGTATATGGTTTAGGGCTGTTGATCGATTAAAATTTTGAATCTAATTTATTACCCAATGAATTATTCTCATTAATCACATATTAATCGCACATCAAATTTGGCTCAGAAATTACCCACAAAAGATCAGTTAAAGCCATTATTGTGTTGCATGAGAAAAGCATGAGATAGATACTACAAAAAAATATTTTCTGATTTTTTATTAATATGGAAATATGAAATTATATTTTAATAAAATGATACTCTGAATAAGAAACTAAAACTGCCATTATGTGGCAGTTAATGTCTTAAAGTGCACCTATTATGCCATTTTTAAGGTTGCTAATATTGTTTTATGAGTCTCCTAAAACAGGTTTACATGCATGCAAGTTTTCTCAAAAAATAGATTTAATTTTACCTAATTTCGAAATGATTCGTAAACGACTCGTGTGAAGCAGTTCAAAGAATCAGTCTCTCAGATAGTTTATGTTCACATACAGCTACATGACACACTGCATGAAAGGTAATATTCGAAAAGGCATAATAGGGGCACTTTAATGAATAAGTCATGGATTCATTGATTCATTCATTTGATTTGTTTGAACACTGATTCATTCAGGAGTGAAGTAAATGACTCTCTTTATGAATGGATCATTGAATCATTGATTCACCCGATTTTTTTCAAACTCGTTTCATTCAGAAATTGTCTCTTGCTTGGAGTTTTTTGTTGGAATTTTGTATATTTTGCAGTATATTCTCTGAAATTGGGCTCTTGGATTGCTCTTGTTCATACGATTTAAACTGTAGTTGCTGTCCTCCAACTTTTATCTGAGCTCATTGCAGTGCTTTGTGGAATTGCCTTATCTGTGAAGCACTGCCTTAGAATTTGGCCAGAATTAGGTGTTTAATACGAATTTTGCTGCCTTTTGTAAAGTACTGAAGGACTAAAATGCTGTCTAGAAAGCTCACTTGGAAGCAGAGCTGTTGACAAGCAAACAGAAATAGAAAACATCTATGAGGGAGTTTAAAACAGTGAATTATTCATAATGTAAGCATGACTGCTTTCCACATGTGGAGGACTGACCCATGGCTGTAGGCGCCGATATGCCAGCTAACAACTTACAATTACACTTAAACTTAAACTGCTGCATCTTAACATGCAGCGTGTGTCTGATACCGCTGGAGAAAAATAATTAGCTTTCCAGAGTCTGTAGGGATCTAAAGTTCTATATGCTCTCATTTCATTTATTCTCATCTTCATTTATTATATCTTCTTATTGCCTTTAGGATTTTAAAATGTGAATTTCCTATGGTAGTTTTCACTAAAGTGCAAAATCAAACGCATTGACCGACAGTACACTGTTCTCACTCTCTCTTAGACATAAATACTGCTGATGTATATTGACCAGGCTGATTAAAATGCCAATATTTGTCCATTTTATCATTATTGCATTGGCTGGTAACTAACATTCTAATGAAGAATGGAAAGCGTACTTGTTGTGTTATCCAAATTTTATACCTTCTGGATTAAAAAAACTGCTCTCTAAATATTGCAATTGCATGTTAGTGAAAGACTCATTAAATCAGTACTGGAATTATTCCATGTTTTTTTGTATTGGCATAATAGCAAATTGTCTGGTCCTTGGCAGGTTTTAAAATTTGGAAAATAAATCCTCAGATAAACAACATCACATGACATATCAAACCATGTCATTATTTATTTAACAAACATACAGCAAAGAGGGAAAAGCCATGTGTGACAAAGTTAGGACACCCTATGATTCAATTGCCTGTAGATCCATTTTTAACAACAGTAACTTGAAGCATTCATTTTGACTTTACATCAATAGTTTGACAGTATTAAGATTCAAGGGTATGTTCCCCAGTGCAGAGACTGTAAAATTGGGGTAATATGATCATATTTTGATATGCATGCTGGTCCGGTGACGCTCATCCAAAAAGATGCACATAAAAGCGACCGGCTCACTCTGTGCTAGAGATTTGTGTGTCGAGTGTGACTTCAGCATAACAAGGTGTTTTTGTGTTTTCATTGCTCATGTTTCATGCTACTACACAAATGCATCACAGTTCCTACTTGGATCTTTTCTTCTCTGTCTTTGTGTGCGTGAGCGTTAATGACCTTCTGCTGAGGTTCCTCTCAGCGCTGCTTAAACAGATCATTTGAGAAGGCAAACAGAGCTGCTGGGAGCAGAAAACGGAGATATCTGTAATCTTACAAAACAAATAAAATCTCCAAGGCAAATGCACAAAACGCACACCCACAAACAGACACGTTTAATCCCGAGCGCTAACAGACCCTGAGACGGGACTGAGACACGCTGAGGGACTTTGACATTTAGGAACGTCCCCGTGTTTGGCTGTTGCCCTCAGCTGTTAGATAATGTACGCAAGAATGACTTTGAGAGTCCCCAACTGTGGAGATGTCTTTGTGTTTGTTGATTTTATGTAAACTAAGCCGCATGATGCTGTCATGGTTTGTTTGTGCTGTGAAAATTAACTCGATGTGGTGCATCTGATACAAAGTTCAGTTTATTCAGTCATTCAGATGTTGATTTCCCATTGCTTTTGGTTAGTTTGTTTTTGTTTGTTGTTATTGTTTAAAAATAAAAAATAAAAGCATAAAATTAATTACTTGAAAATAAAACCAGATCGTTACTTAAAATGAAATAAACATTAACTGAAATAAAATAAAAACAGATTTATTTTATTTTAGCTAGTTGCCAAGTTAACATTTCTCATTTTCATTTAGTTTAAGTTGAAGTACTAAAATCAATAAAACTAGTTCAGTTAATGAAAACACAATTTTCATTAGCTGAAATAAAATAAAATATAAAAAAGAAACTTATTTTATTTCAGCTAGTTGCCAAAGCAGTTTTCTCATTTTTATTTAGTTTAAGTACTAAAATATCTAAGACTAAATAAAATAAAATAAAAATAAAGACATTAAAAACATATTGTTCAGCTAGTTGCCAAGGCAGAACTAAAATAACTAAAACTAAATAAACTAAAAATAAAACCACAAAAACATTTTCATTACTTGAAATAAAATCAACTTTAACTGAAATATAATAAAATAAAGTAAAATATCAAAATGTATTTATTTCAGCTAGTAGGAAAATAAACATTTCTCATTTTCATCTTGTATAAAGTACTAAAATGACTAAAAAATTAAAGCTAAAATCTAAAACGTAATAAAAACTATATAAAGAAAAAAACGAATAGAAATGACAGAAATGCAACAACTACTGAAACCTAACTGAAATTAAAGTGAAAACAGAAACAATTGAAATAAAGTGTAATTTGAAATGACAAAAACTAGTATATAAAAAATACTAAAATAACACTGGTTTGTTTGAGCAACTTCATTGTTTTGGAGATTTCTGGAAACCTGACATTATATTTTCAATTCCGTTTGTTGACGCTAGTGGAAATGCTGAGAGGCATTGTGCTTGATTTACTTCTTTAATTTAGCTAAATGATGATTTTCTGTCAATGAGCTCTTGGAGTCTGTGACGTCTGTGATCATCCGCAGCAGCTGGATTTCCAGACCTTGTGAGTCAGGTTTGTGCGGGTTTGTCCTGATCTGATCCCGTCTCTCTCACAGCTGCTCGACGACTCATAATATTCAATCAGGCTCGTACTGATTGCTTTAATGACCGTCATTTTCCACTTACGCTCAGATGTGTTGCTATTCTGCACAGCAGGCCAGAATGTCAGATGAAAACACTATTGATTTTGTTTTCATCGATTTTTAGACATTTTGAGCCCATTAATCTTGATCACTGATTTCTGCGCTCATAAAATTAGAATAATTAAGGGTCTATGACACGGCTGCCAGACCCAATTAAGTTTGAATTTTTGTTAAAATGTTTTAAGAGTCGGTCATTAATCTTGCATGTCATTTTTTTTCTCCTCGCCATCTGTCTTGAGCTCTCAGCAATAGATCTGACTAAGAGCTTTCTTTAAAACTTCTCAGTTTTGGTTTCGTCGTGTTTAATTTATTTATGAACTTTGATTAATGTAATATTTCAGCCCTTTGCCATCTGTTCAATGTTTTTTGATTGAACAGAGTTTGCTCACAGTTGTTTTGATCTATTTAAGAGCAGGATTTTATAGTAATATTCATTAAACAACACAAGGTACATTTTTATGTTATTAGTATTTAAATTCTGTTGTTTAAAACATTATCACAGTTCTTTTGATCCATTTTATTTTGGATCTAACAGCAGTATTTCTTTAGTCATTAATTAAACAAGATGACGTACATGTTATTTATTATTGTTTTACCTTACCTTAAAAACAACTCTTCAAAAATCTGTTTAGGAGATACTAATTAAACAAGATGAGGTACCGTTTTTTTATTATTTTAATTGTGTTATATAAATATATTATCATATGTAATTAAATATTACTATATATAGCCTATACACGCATACATTATAATCATATAAATATATTTTATAGTGATAAGAATTAAATCATTTTCATCTTGTTTAATATTAATACTAAATACTTAATATTAAATACTAAAATAACTAAAACTAATTAAACTAAAAAATAAAACTTAATCAAAACTGTCAACAAAAAATATTTTACAATAAGTAATTATAGTACAATATAATATAAAATACTAAAATTTTAATTAAAATGAACAAAGAAAAAATAGCTCTTTATAGCAAGGTACGCATTTGTTATTTTTTTAATTGTATAATTAAAAAAGCTCAATTCTTTTGATCTATTAAGGGGAGCAGAAATATATAGCGACAAGACAAGGTAAATTTTTTATGTTATTATTTGAATTGTATCATTTGAAAAATCAATTATTTTGATCCATTTAAGAGCAGGATTTTATAGATAAGGTACTTTTTATGTTGTTGTTATTTTTATTCTATTAAAAATTTATCTTTTGATCTATTTAAAAGCAGGATTTTAAAGCGATATTAATTAAACAAGACAAGTATTATTTTAATTCTATTTCATAATATGAAGCTGCAGTTCACACTGATGTCAGACTGCATGATGTGAGAGTTTGCTCATCTTTACCTGAGCTAGGTGTTAATTTACTCTCCACACACATCAGCTCAAACACATTAACACGTCATGTCCTGAAACATCAGTTTAGCTTGAACTACTTTCTAAAAGCTGTGAAAAACAGTCCTTCATGTCGACGCCAGTATTGTTTTGTTTTATTAATGTAACAGCAATGCTTTACAACACTCTCATTTGTTAATATTAGGGATGTAACGGTATGAAAATTTCTTATCACGATTATAGTGACCAAACTTATCCAGGTTATCAGTATTATCACGGTATTGTTAAAATGTGCTGGAGATGTTAAAAAAGTACTACACATAAATCACTTCACCAAGTTTTATATTTAAAAATCAACAAACAACAAATAAATTACTTTTTGTTTGCATAATCACTAAAACAATAACCTTATCAATGATGTTCGGGGCATGCAAATTCGGTCCGTTTTTGGCCAGACAGAAACTGCACACAGGCTGAATCTGTAAATCCACTCGCTAACAGCAGTTGGCGCTTATGGAAAAGCTGAATTAGAGCTTTTTACCGTAACCTCCGAGGACAAAGCAGCATTGCGATTAAGAACACTTCCTTTAGGTGTTACATGGAGCGAATATGAAAACAAAATGCCATCGAATCATTTCTGAAGACAGTCAGAACCTTCAGAGGTACATTCATATAATTAATTCATTCATATATTCATTTGTATAATTCCCTTAGCACTCTTTTAAAACCTCCCAGCTTTTCAGCCTTGTTTTCACTCAGAACGAAACTACTCTGCGTGCTGTGCGCACGTGAGACTGTTACTTAAAACTATGCTTTATGCTGGACAGTATTTATTTATCGTGAGTTGTTCAAATCGCGGTAATCTAATACGGTTTTAATAATAATTAAAAGATGAAACGGTAATACTAAACGTGGGGAATTTTATCATGATTTATCGTCAAACCGGTAATCGTTACATCCCTAATTAATCTAATACGGTTTTAATGATAATTAAAAGATGAAACGGTAATACTAACCGTGGGGAATTTTATCATGATTTATCATCAAACCGGTAATCGTTACATCCCTAGTTAATATGGATACTTCTAAAGCATCTTAGTTTGTCAGTTTCCTCATTTACTAATACATATTTAAATATTTTGTAATACATGTTAACATTAGTTAATGCACCTAATAAGTTGATGTTAGCTAATGCATTCAGTAATGTTAACAAACCACATCTTTATTTTTGCCATGGGACTCACCTTTTATTTGCAAACCAGTGTGACTTTCTTTCAGAGTTATAAGTCAAATCTAGTCTGATAACAAAATAATCAAATATTTATAGCACTGACACGTTAAGATGATGTACAGCTGCTGCTCGCGTCTATTTATTCTGCAGGTACGAGGCATTTCAGTGAGTAAATCAAAGACATATTAGTCAGTTGCTCAGTAACTTTATAAGGAACTGCAACATGTATCTGCGGTTATGAAAAACATAATACACTTTTATATTATTAGAAAACCACAGAATGCATTTAAGAATTGAGCTGTTTGTTTGTAGTCTGTCAATACGTAGCAATAATCCATCCATCCAATATTTTTATTTTATATATTTGTATATTTTAAATGAATTAGATAATTTTATTTTTATTATTCAAATATTATTTTTATTTGAAGAAATTTAATAAATTAAAATATTATAATATATGATAAGAATTAATTATTATTATTTTATATAGATATAATATTGATGAAATATAAACAGTATATGTAGTTGGCACTCTCTTGAAAACACATAAAATACTAAATGTTAAGTCCAATAATAATAATAATAGCTTATTTACAATTTTTATTTTAATATTTAATATTTTTGTATATTGTTTTTTATTTATACATTGTTTAGAAAAAATACAATAAATGTATATATATATATATATATATATATATATAAATAACAATTTTTTTGCTGTATGTGTAGTGTATATACATAATTGTTCATAATTGAAAAATGAAAATATAATAATATATAATAAAAGTAGTAGTAATAATTAATAATAATAATAATAATAATAATAAAGATGTCCTAATCGGTCTCTCCGCTCATATTCTGTGGATGTGGTCAGGGTGTCAGTGCTGTCTGTCGTTGGGCTCGCGGCGTGTTTGTAATTTGTTGGATAAGGGCCTTTAAGCACACGGCTCCCGCGCCGCATTAATCTGATGTTCTCGCTGGGTTCATTCGTTCAGGACGCCGAAAGCTTCATTTACTCCTCAGACTGTCGTCACAACTCAATCTGTTTTCCTGACAGCTCTATTAGAATATGATAATAGATCCTGACGCTTCTGCATGAACAAAAGATGTTCAACAATGTTCTGTGTTGCATACAGGTGTGCACTAACATGAGGCTGAGTAAATACTGACAGACTATCGCTTTAGCATTCAGCGCTGGTGTCGTCTGTATGGATTTCTGTTGGATGAAGTATCAGACAGAAATGTGGATTCTGCTCCGAAATCTGCCCTGAGGTGAAATAGTCTGCGCTTGATTCGTCCTGCTTATCCACTCCTGGGAGCACATAAGACAGCTCAGGTGTTCCTTCCCACAATCCTTTGCTCGTTCTGTTCGCGCAGATTATTGGTGATTCATTCTCTCTTCGGTTGACATTTACGCTGTCTGTCTGTCTGCCGCCATCTGCTTTTCATAAGAAAATCTCTCCTCAAAGGCCATTTCTGTCGTTCATTAGTGCACCTGTCAGCGGTGTCCGGGGATTTTCACTGATATTCCTGCAAAGCCAATGATATTCCGCTTAAATTATCCGCTCTAATGAAAGCTTTTCTCCACAGATTGCTGATGTGCTGACTAAAATGAAGCCGAGTGTCCTGCTGACACTGGTAAGATCTTTCTCATTTACTTCACATAAAGTCTTTCAAGATGCCAACCTTGTCTTGTAGTGATATTTGGACTATGGTATAAATAAAAAAGGAATAATATAATATAAACGTAAATAAATAACATAGCAATTTAATTATATATACATGTATTATTATTATTATATACATTCATTGTAATGTACATAGTATACATTTAACACAATATACATTTTTATTTTAATATTTTATTAATGCAAAATAAAATATATTTTATTAAATATATAAATATGTGTGTGTATAAAACATTAATTTATAGTGTAACTAAAAATGTAAATGTATATATAAATTGTTGTTATTGATGTCTCTGTTATACATTATATTTTTCAATTAAAGAGAAAATATATAATTGAAATAGTACCATATATAATAATAAAAAGTAAATATATTAATAAATAAATAAATAATAGTAAAAATAACTTATTGATTTTATTATTTTTTTATTATTAGTTATTTAATAATAATAATAATAAAATCAATAAATTTTTACTATTTTACTATTATTTATTAAGAGTTTATTGCTACTATTATTATTAAATAGCTTTTAATAAGTAATTAATAGTACACAATGCATTGATTTTATTATTATTATTTAGTTATTTAATAATAATAATAACATTGATAATAAATAGTAAACATAACATAGTAATAGTAAACATTTTTATTATTAGTTATTTAATAATAGTAATAGTAATAATAATAATAATAATAATAATAATTTATGAATAAATGAATAATAGTAAACATAACATTTTATTATTATTTATTTATTTTTTTTACACTTTGGGGTGAATAGTGACCTGGTCATGTTTTCATAAGACTCCCTCAGTTAGGGTTTTTGGGAAATTGAGATGTTCAGACATCTGGCCTACATGTGATTTTAGTTCTGTTCTATTCTTTTTGGATAATGGGACATTGAGTAGGTTTAATGTCTGTTTCTGTGTGTGTGTGTGTAGCGGGGAGTGAACACCGATAGCGGCAGCACCTGTCGCGAAGCGTCCTTTGAAGGCATCAGCCAGTGAGTTTCATCCATTATTCAGAGCTCTGTTCCTAAAACTCATTCCAGGGAAAGTAGCACACGCGTCCTCTGTGTGCTCGGATAAAACGACCCACCCGTTTAGACTGATGCATGAAAAGACTCTGATCCTAATGAGAAATAGTTCTAAATATTAGATATTCACTCATTTATGCATCAGAAAGTATTTAAAAAATGTTGAATGTCATTGTATTGAATAAAAAATATCAACACAATTGTCATCTGTTCTAAAGCCTTGACAAAACATTGACAAAAGGAGGATTCAGATACTAAAACAATAGCAGACTGTCAGTATTGTGAGACATTGTTGATGATGTTTTTTCTTCTCTTCTGCAGGTTTCAGGTGAATAATTCCCTGCTGCACCCAGTGATTGTGGAGTGGTGAGTGTCAGATGCAAATGTCAAAACATTTCAACCGTTTTACACCATGCTTTACGCAATTTAGCCATTTTCTTCTGCAGCCGATTGACGTCTTAATAACTAAAGCACAAAACCTTGCTCGTTACTAAACCCAATTAACATAATCAAAGCAAGTTTGCCAGCTACTCCAATTAGCAAACGTTTGATGTTTTGATGAAAGGTAAAATCGAAAGCAATTACTGGAGCTGAAGTTGAATTGTTTCATCTTTTTGTGTTTTGATTGTCATTGCATCTTTTTTTAAAAGTTTGAGCTGATCAGCTTGTTTAATCTGCCTTGTATTTAATTAACGGAGCATCATTATGCATTCAGACACTATGGAATCAGATGTTCATTATTACTTCATAGAATGGGTGTTTTGTTGGGAAAATGACATTCAGACAAAGTGCTCGTCTCGTCGCTGTTGAACCGCTTCAGCTAATTTCAGCAGAATGACTCTGTCATGACTGAGAGCTCTTCACTCTCATGTCGACAGCTCGGACACATTACACACAATCTGCTATCAGTCGCTCTTTCTCTCTCAAGCCTCCTGCGTGTCTCTAATGGTCTGCGTGCTTCTCTCGCTGGCGTGTGCATTAGGTTTTCTCCTCTATTACTCGAAGGAAAGCGGCTCATTATGGTTTCCCTTCGCTCGCCTGCTAACTTTGTTTCCTTCTCTTCCTCCCCTTCGCTTATTACCTCAAGATTTCCAGAGAGAGTTTGCTGCTTGCTTCTCCATGATGAAGCAGATATTAAAGACCTGCACACAAAGATGCACTTGCATCGTTAGAAAAACTACTGAAGCCAGGTTAAGATGGTTAGATGGTCCACAAAACCGCTCTAAAACCAGCAAACTAGACCAGTGCAAACCAGACTTGTAGGCTGGTTTTTAAGCTGTTTTTCTCACTAACACCAAAACATTTTAGGCAAGTATTCACTTTTTGTAAATAGCAGCATTTGTTTACAAAAACAAACATCATTTGCTAATATGGCTGGTGGATTATTGATAGATTTGCATGAGTTCTGATCAGTCCTTCAGAAAATAGCTGGTGTCCATCGAAAGTGCATTGGTTTCATTGAGATACTATTATAGTTTTTATTAATATTTTGAATTGTTTAAATTTTTTTCAGTTTATTTTCATATTTTCAGTTATAATTTTAATTTGACTGAAGTTTTAGAATTTTTGTTGTGTATTTTTTTCATATTTAGTAGTTGTTTTAGGACTGTGTAGTTTAAAAATATATATAATTTTAAATAAATGTTAAAATAAAATATTTTATTATTTATATTTTATAAACAAAATAATAATTTTGTTTAAGTTTTTGTTATATTAGTACATCAAGGAAACTAAATTAAAATGAGATCTTGTCTTGTCTTGTAGTAACCCTGATTGGCAGCTGACTTAATGCAGATTTTGTGTAAACATTTTTTTGATTTCATGTTGACTTTTAAAGTTGTGCACACAAAACAACATTAGCTGTCAATTTAGACAAGTAGATATTTTTAAAACATATCATTCCTCATACTTTATAAAAGAACAGTTCACCCAAAAATTAAAATTTACTCACCCTCAAGATGTAGATGAGTTTGTTTCTTCTTCAGATTTGGAGAAATGTAGCATTGCATCACTCGCTCACCAATGGATGCTCTGCAGTGAATGGGTGCCGTCAGAATGAGAGTCCAAACAGCTGATAAAAACATCACAATAATCCACAAGTAATCCACGCCACTCCAGTCCATCAGTTAACGTCTTGTGAAACCAAAAGAAACAAATCCATCATTAAAGTGTTTTTAACTTTAAACAGTTGCTTCCAGCTAAAATACTTTTATGGAGTGCTCTATCCATAATATTGTTTTCTCCCGTGGAAAAAGTCATCTGGTCTGAATTAGGAGAGAAATATTGTATCCATTGGTGAGCAAGTGATGTAAAGCTACATTTCTCCAGATCTGATGAAGAAACAAACTCATCTACATCTTGGATGGTCTGAGGGTGAGCACATTTCCAGCAAATTCATTTTTGGGTGAACTATTCCTTTAACAAACCACGTATTTACTGATTGCTGATGTAAGAGATCCCATGATCTGTGCTATGGAATAGAGCTGCTGATAAGAATCACATGGCAGATCGTAACCATGGGTTACTGCAGTGTGTGTTTGTTTGTTTGTTTGTGTGTGTGTGTATATGCAGTGATATATTTAGATGTGTTAGAAAGTTGGCACGTTCACACTGAGTCACTGGAGGTGATGTCAAGATGCTTCAGTATTGCAGGCAACATCATTAAGACATAATCGAAGACGCTCAACCAGGAATAGATGGAGGTGAAGAAAAAAAACACTAATAAGAGGCAAAGTGCTGATTTCTCTGACGTCAGTCCTGCTGGGTTTGGGCTAAGTTTAGGATTTCTAGTTTATCAGAGAAGTTTGTTCTTCATTAAAGGCGCAATATGTAATTTTCGCCGCTAGAGGGCGCGTATTCAAAATAAACACAACACAATGACACTATGGACACGCTCCGTGTCACTAGTTAAAATAGCTTATTTCTCTGGATTTAAACATTCTTCGAAACATTTGGGATAATGTAAGTACACAAGTCAGCAAAATATATAACACTGTTCTAGTGGTTTTTGGATATTTTAATAAAAAAATCTTACTTATTGTGCCTTTAAACTCTGCCCAGTAAATTTGAAAAGTGACAGTAAAGGCATGTATAATGTTACAAAAGATGTCCATTTCAAATAAATGCTGTTCTTTTGAACTTTCTATTCATCAAAGAATCCTAAAAAAAAAAAAAAAAAATGTAGTATCACAGTTTCCACAAAAATATGCAGCAGCACTGTTTTCAGCATAAAAATCAGAAATGTTTCCTGAGCAGCAAATCAGCATATTAGAATGATTTCTGAAGATCATGTGACACTGAAGACTGGAGTAATGATGCTGAAAATTCAGCTTTGATCACAGCAATAAATTACATTTTAACATATATTCACACAGAAAACAGTTGTATTAAATTATAAAAATATTTCACATTTTTACTGTATTTTGATTAAATAAATGCATCTTTGGTGAGCGAATCTTACCGACCTTGAACATTTGAACAGCAGTGCATGTGAACATTTTTTGAGTACCAAACAGTTTTTAAGTTGTAGCTTCAGGTCGTGCCTAAGAGCAATTTAACACACAGCCTCTTGTAACTTCTTGATATATAAGATATTATATCTTTATATACACATTCTTGCGGTCTTTGTCATGATGATTAGCATTACCTCTCTCTCTCTCTCTCTCTCTCTCTCTCTCTCTCTCTCTCTGTGTGTCTGCAGTCGTTTGCTGAAGACTGACATGGAGCTGGAAGTTCTGCGCTACACCAACCGCATTTCCAGCGAAGCCCACAAAGAGGTAAAGCAAGCTTTTAGGCAGATTTTCTTCCCTCAGTTTTCTCATTTAAAAACTGTTACCCTAAAACATGCCCTAAAGAATTGAATTGAAAGTAGTAAGATCTGATAATTACTCTGAAAGACCAGGACTGCATTTCTCGAAAGCATCACAAGCTTTCTGTGATCTCCTTAGGCTTACGATGCTTTTGCAGAGAGTTTCGCTGCTCTCCTGAGACACAGACAGTTGAGTTTGGGTCATGAGCTGTGCGTTTGGCACAGTTTTTGTGTGAATGACAATTTACAGGAAGTTTCAGGGGAAAAAAACTCATCGAATCTTTTTTAAAAACACTATTGGGCTGGAATTTTAGCCTGTTTCTCTGTTAGAAAGCATTTTAAGTCAGATCTGTACTGTATACTCTTGATGTAAAGCTACCAAAATCGTATACCTCGCTTAATCAGTATCTAGGCCAGCATTGCGTTTATCTTTCACAGATACAAGACAATACCAGAATACTAAACAGTTGATCTTTCAGCACAAAACCTGCATCTTGACTAGGCGCTACACTGAAAACAAAAATGGTGTAGAAACACTTTTCACTGCTAAATTGCTTGTAAATTTCACAGTTAATTACAAAGAAATGGCAATTTCAACATTTTTTGAGCCATTTTACCTAATAAGGCCTTAGTGAATGTGAATGGGATGCTGAAACAATACAAACTAAAAACCGTGTTTGCTCTTCATAATTGCTCTTTAATACAATCTAAAGTGCAGATCTGGGTCATCAATCTTGTCCAGTAACACTGTTATATTGTACGTCTAACATATGGACGCAGACTCTTGATATGTGTGCTGTTAGACAGTATTTATTAAAGGAACATGATGTTTGAAATGTTTAATGCACAGCAGTCAATCAGCCAACGTGAGGAAAACTCAATTTAATGTAATAATCAGATTGATAGTGCTGGTTTGTGGTAGAATAAGTTGCTGATATCCATTAATGGATGAAAAGCCTTTTAAGAGTGTTGGATATTAATGGGCCGGTCTGTGGTTTGTACATGAATTAATACTGTATGTTTAAGCTGGGATCATATTTATCATAGTGACTGCTATAGCTGTAACAATGATCGTTACATCAAAAGGGTTGTTGAGCTCTTTTGGTGTGCCTTGCTAGATGCAACTTTCTCATTGGTTGGAATTTTTCTGTACAGCATCATGGGTAATGTAGTTTTTAACCACAAATTCTGCTATTAAACATGATGATTTAAAACATAACTTGAAGTAATGCGAACTGATGGCTTCAACAAAAGCATATACCATTAATTAATAAGCCCAGAGCTCACAGTGGGTCTGTCTTTAAAGATGTATAAGTTATTATTAAAAATTAATTTCCCTATGGCGAAAATGAGTAGCATTTTTACTTCTGGAACCTGACTGTTGCACTCCATAAGGAATATTTCATAACATTTCTGTCATTATTTACTTTATTTACCTATGATTCCAAAATCCAAAGGACAAATTTCTATATATTCTATATTTATAAAATAGACTTCTATTACAGACTGAAAAAAATAATAATACTGGGGTAAACTATTCATTTAAAACTGTATAAAATGCAAATATTTCCGTTTGATTTCATTCTGCTGTGGTCAGGATTCATCCACGTGTGCAGGCCTCATTGTAAAAGCGCAGTGAACGTTTATCCTCGCGTTATCTAAAGGAAATAGCCCCAGCACCTCATCAAATGGAGAATGACCTTGGCAGACCGGGTCGATCTTCAGTTGAGGGTCTGAAGGACATGTTTTGAGGCTCTTTTGATCTCTCATTTCCAGCAATAAAGGCCTCGGCACATATTAACGCACATAGGTCTTCATAAGTGCCAGTCTTAGCCAGAGCTCATATAGACAAACGTCTGGCGGCTGTAACCTCTCGTCTTCTGTTATTGCTGGATATTCAGTTTAAGAGGGACATGAGTCATGGCCACAATGGAAACAACTTGTTTTTTTGAATGTCGAAATGAGGAACGAGGGATTTTGAGGGGTTCACTGTACGGTCACGTTCAGACGAGGGTTGAGAATCCAAATTGAGTTCTTATTCAGAATCACTTCCATTTTTTATTACTTTCCATTCCGTTAATGGATTTGCACAGTCTCGTCTCTATTTTTGCACAGATGAGAATGGAAAATATTTCCAAACATCTTTCTTCCTCAAAAATACAGAAAGATTCATTGATAGAAATCAGAATTAATAGAATTATCATTAAGTGAAATCGGAATCTTCAAAACCAAGCAGCGTTCCAACTTCACTTAGTCCTTTTATTTATTTTTTTTATGCATGGTTCAGTTTTGTCTCCATTAACATATCTTGTTAATGAACATTTTAGAGGTTGTCAGAAAAATGAATTTGCTCATTCTTAGTTTCATGCATGGCCTAAAACGCTTGTCGGCTCGATTTAATGTGGTGGGATGTTTGGGAGAAGATCTCAGCCAGAGGTTGTGATTAACAGAACAGATTCTGGATGATTTTTCTCCTCTTTCTGTCTCCAGAGAGAAATTTCACCCCAAAACGCACATTACACCACTATATCATGTTTGCTGAATGAAACCCAATATCTGTTTCTTGCTAATTTTAGGTTGCCGATTCCAAAAATAGTGATAGAAGATTTGCACACTTTCCCACAAAATATGATGTATTTGCTAGCATTTTTGCTTTTGATAACCATTTGTACAGTGAAGGAGTCTTATATTCTTCCTTAATCAGCAGAAAAACACCATAAACACATGATTTTTTTATTTTTATTTTTTTTACTTTTTTTCACTATTTTATGCCTTTATGCTTGATTTCCACTTTTTCTGTTACTTTGCAGATTGTAAGTTAAATAATACAGTTTGAATACTTATTTTTGTCATTAAAAAAATTTCAACATTTTACTGCTTTTGTTATCTTGAGAAATGCATTAAGGTTATATGTAATATATATGATATTAGGCCTTTTTGCAAATCGGCAGAATTTTTTGATGCTTAAAAATGTCAAGGCTTTAGTTTCTTTATGCAAAATGCTATATAATGTGTGTATAATGTCCATCTTTATTTTTGGTGTGAAGTGACCTGATATGATATTAGGCCTTTTTGCAAATCGGCAGAATTTTTTGATGCTTAAAATTGTCAAGGCTTTAGTTTCTTTAAGCAAATGCTTTATAATGTGTGTATAATTTCCTGTCCTGTACTTGCCAGGTTTCGTGAGATTCATCTGAATGTGCCGTTTATTAAGTACATTAGAAGATTTTTACAATTATTTTCATCCCAGTGGGCATTATAATAGGCTTCAGTTTCTTTACACAAAATGTTATATTCAAGATTCAAGATTTTATTTGTCATGTACACAGTTATATAGAGAATATATAACCAGCAGTGCAATGTAAATCAGGTCATCTCCAAAGATTGTGCAATTATTTGTAAAGTATATACCAAAAACATAAACAGAGATGATAAGATAGTAACAAAGAAAGAAGTCTTGGAAGTACAGGACAGTATATAATTGACTTAAACACAAATTATCGATCTTTATTTGTTGGTGTGAAATGTGACCTGGACGTGTTCTTGGCGGCTTTCATGAGATTCATCTGAATGCGCCGTGGTCTGTCAGTGATGCTTACAGCAGCAGGTTTTGCTAGTTTGAAATGTAAATGACTGTAAATGCTGATTTTGTCTTTGCGGTGAGACGAAGGTCGGTTTCAGTCGAGCAGCGATTAAGATTTCAGCTCCAGTCCAGAGAGTTTTACTGTTTCATTGAGTTTGACAGGAGCGGACGACCTTTGATTCTCCCGGATATGAATAATGGACTATATGTACATGCAAATGTAGTTTGAAGCATTTATATTGACGTGTAGGTAATGCAACTAGCCATGCCAGAGTCAACCGTTCGATTCCTGGCTTTCATATGCTGCAAGTCGCCCAGGATAGATGCATAATGCCAAATGCAAATATCTGAAGAGATACTGAAGTCATGGTATTGTGCATCAGTTTAGAGATGCATGATATAGTTCTGTTTTATGTCAAGGCTTTAGTTTCTTTAAGCAAATGCTTTATAATGTGTGTATAATTTCCTGTCCTGTACTTGCCAGGTTTCGTGAGATTCATCTGAATGTGCCGTGGTCTGTCAGTGATGCTTACAGCAGCAGGTTTTGCTAGTTTGAAATGTAAATGACTGTAAATGCTGATTTTGTCTTTGCGGTGAGACGAAGGTCGGTTTCAGTCGAGCAGCGATTAAGATTTCAGCTCCAGTCCAGAGAGTTTTACTGTTTCATTGAGTTTGACAGGAGCGGACGACCTTTGATTCTCCCGGATATGAATAATGGACTATATGTACATGCAAATGTAGTTTGAAGCATTTATATTGACGTGTAGGTAATGCAACTAGCCATGCCAGAGTCAACCGTTCGATTCCTGGCTTTCATATGCTGCAAGTCGCCCAGGATTCATGCATAATGCCAAATGCAAATATCTGAAGATACTGAAGTCATGATATTGTGCATCAGTTTAGAGATGCATGATATAGTTCTGTTTTATATTTCTTTAAATAACATTTGTTATCTTAATCAATCATGCATTTATTTATTTTATCTTAAACAGCATCATTAGCCCTATTTAGATGTGTGTGACTAGTTTAATAGGATGTCCACATGGACTTTGTGATTTCAGACCCATCAGAATTGCATTTGTCAGTTTTTCTTGCTTATTACCTACCGTTTCTCTGCTAGAAATCTAAGAACTTTCTCATACTTTGTGTGCATTTAAGAAATTTAAGCTAGTGTTTACTCTTTTCTTTGCTGCCATAGAAACTCATTGCTGAAAGCAGCATCACGTTTTCCAATGAAAAATAATAAAATAATTTTACTGCATGTGTTGCAGATAGCAGATGCTTTATCCAAATCAACTTACATTGCATTCAAGTAGGGTTGTGACGGTGAGGACATTTTCCCACCGGTTAATCGACGTGTGACAACACCGGTAATACCGGTATCACCGTGGGGGCAGGGGCGTTCCCTCTTTTCCTGGCTTTCCTCGCTTTTAAATAGCTTGTAAAAGCTGCATGCAAATTTTACTTTCACTATCAAATAGCGGCAATTCGGCGTAAAGCAATTGTTCATTTTTAGTTCGCTTGAATTTGTGGAACCAATTAAATAAGAAACGAAAAACTTCCAAAATCACCTTAGATAAACGGCAAAAGTCAACAGGCTTTTCAAAATTCGAAATATTGCCAAACAGGCGCTTTTGCATCTAGTTTCGAAACGAAATCATCCGCCATCGTCTTGTCTCTCTCACCTCACCTCACTCTTCTTGTCAGTCAGCTTGACTCACTCTACTCACTGGATAAATGAAATCTGATCTGTGATGCGACTGTCGTTCGGCACGCTACATTGAGTAGCCGCGTTCAGTTTTTAATTGTAGTGTTGGTTCTTTTACTGAACTAAATAATTTGTATTACTATAAAAAAATCAAAACGAAGGTGGGGGTCGGTGCCGCGGTGGGCAAGTGACATAACCGGTGTTGCGGCTTAACACCATCAGCACCATCTATCGCGGCAAGCCTACATTCAAGGTTTACATTTTGTTAGATCACACCTCATAATCGAACCCAAAACAATGAATTTGCTAGAACCTTTTTTTTTTTTTTTTTCTGTTTGAGCTTCAAGAACGCATTACATGACGTTTTGTAACTGTAGCTCCTTTAGAAAACCAATCCCATCTGAATAGTGCTAACAGAATTCATTTTATTTTAATAGATTGTTTTGTAGCCTAGAACAATTCAGTATTTCTACTTGCAGCACTGAATTACTTTATGTATTCTGTTGGGTTTCTTGTCACTTGTGTGTCCTGTGTTTCATGTTTGTTTGTTTTTTACATGCCTGTAACCCTGATCACTCTCAGGAGACCATGACTGTCTAACACAGCACAAGTCAAGTGCTCATCTTTTGCTCTTTATTGCTTGCTCTTGTTTTTAGAATGATACATTAAAAATGATAATACTGAGAAATATTATTACAATTTAAAATGACACATTAAACAAGCTACTAACAAGTAGGAGATAATTACCATTCAAATGTTTTTTAAAACATTTTTTAAAAATGTTTTTGAAAGAAGTCTCTTCTGCTTGCATTTACTTGATCAAAAATACAGTAAAAACAGTAACATTTTGAAAAATTACAATTTAAAAGAACTGTTTTCTGTGTGAATATATTGTAAATGTAATTTATTGCTGTGATCAAAGCTGAATTTTCAGCATCATTACTCCAGTCTTCAGTGTCACATGATCTTCAGAAATCATTCTAATATCCTGATTTGCTGCTCAGGAATCATTTGGTTAATATAAAAATATATATTAATATTATTGTTTATAGTAGTATTACTGCATAATGTTTTTTCTCATTTTTGTGGAAGCCATGGTTCATTTTTTTAAGGCTTCTTTGATGAATAGAATATTCAGATGCATACTTTCATGCTTGTTTTGACTTATTTTAAAAAAGCATTTATTTGAAATAGAAATCTTTTGTAATATTATAAATGTCTTTCCTTTCAGTTTTGATCAACTTGTTGCTTTTTGTTGAATAAAAGTGTTCATTTATTTGTAGAGAAAAAAAATAGTGAAATCTTTTGGTGTTCTTTGCGAAACAAAACACTGCAGCATAATTTATATAAACATCCAAAAACATTTTTCATTTTTGCTGAAACCATGACACTTTTTTTTTTTTTCATTATTTTGCATAGAAAGTTAAAAAACGGCATATTTTTGAAACGGAAATCTTTTTTGTCACTTTTAATCAATTTAATGAGTCCTTGCTGAATAAAAATATTAATTTCTTTAAAAAAAAAAATCTTACAGACGGCAGCCTTTTGAACAGTATATACTTCATACTAGCAACGTTTTATTCCTACAAGTATCATATTACCTCTGTCACCCAACATACTAACATTATCTACATCAACCTGATCTCCGCAATCTCCCGGGGATCCTTCAGTGCCGCTATACAGTGTGACTCATGATTCTCGATTGAACTAAAAGCTTCCTAACCTACAATCATCAAACAGCCCTCGACACTCGCTCTCCCTCATTTCTCTCTGCCGCGCTGCAAATGACTGTTATCTCATCAAAAGGATGAGTCGTTCTGTAATTTGAAGGCAATTGCTGGTCATTTTCAGAGCCGTTGTGCAGCTCTCGTCTGTGTCTGTGCGCTCCGACTGCCGGCGAGAGTTCATTGAGATTATTAGGCTTTATCTGGAGAGGGAAGGGAAGCCCTCGGCTGATGACTGAGGTGGATGACTAATTGAATATTTTGTAAAGCGCACTTATCTGATTACTGTGTGTGTTTCCTTGTAGGTGATGAAACGTGTGAAGCCGGGCGTGAAAGAGTATGAGATGGAGAGGTGAGTACTGATCGATTGATTGATTTGATTTGATTGATTGATTGCGCTGCCGGTGTCTCCTGTGCCCTGATTAAATCCTCTCTCCTAAAGTGTTGCTTAATGATGTAACTCGCACTCTTTTCCCATGAACTCGCTCTCAGAATCAGCCCATGTTTGCACTCACTGAGAGCCGAGCAAAGTAACGGTTTTATTACATAACCTGCTCACAAACAAATGTGCATCATAGACTTCTGTGCTGTTTTGGCAAGATATTTTAACATCCGAAAACATCCATTTGTTTTTTATCAGTCTAGTGTTGTTGTTTTGAAAACCAGATTGGTTTGAACTGTTTGTTTGGATGGTTAATGTAAATGATGTGGTTTACAAACAATTAAAGTGGGATTCACATTACAGTACCTCTTTAACGTGTTTTTTTGTTTGTTTGTTTGATTTTTTGTAGTGAAATTTTATAGTTTATTGCTGTTGATCTGTTTTAGATTATTTTAAGTTTCTATTAAATCTAAATAAATTCTGTTATTGGAATTTTAGTATTTCATGCTCATTTCTTAATTTTCTTTACTTGTTTTTATTGATTTATTTTATTTTTTTTACATTTACTATTTTGACACCATTTTCTCATTTGGCCTATGGAGACTGTTCTCTTTGAATTTCAATAGAACTTAAATTATATAATTATACTTGTGTGATTGTGTTGGTATGGATATCAGAGTGTGATTTGTATGTATGAGAAATTTGTGTGTATGAGTGATCATTTTATGATTTTTTTTTTTTAATCTGACACTGCACAAAAAAATGCATCATGCAAAATTAATGTTGTTTCTAATCATTGACATGTCTAAGACTGTAACAACCCTAAAAAAATCTGCTTGGCGTATGCGGAAAATAATTGATTGTTTGTATTTTTCCATTAAGAAAATTTAAACTGGCATTTAATGGATTAAAATCCTGAAAATCAATGCATTTTTGGTAGTTATGATCAGGGCTGATGTTGGTAAAAAAATGTATTAGTGGAAGTGGAAAAAGTGAATTAATCAAAGAATACTGAAAAAAATAATCTGCCCAAGTATGAAGCAACACAACTGTTTTCAACATTAAATCAACATTAATTCAACATTAATAATCATAAATGTTTCTTGAGCAGCAAATCAGCATATTAGAATGATTTCTGAAGGATCATGTGACAGTGAAGACTAGAGTAATTATGCTGAAAATTCAGCTTTGATCACAGGAATCAACTACATTTTAACGTCTACTCACAAAGAAAACAGCTATTTTAAATCATCATAATATTTAATTATTTGTAGTGTATTTTTGATCAAATAAATGCAGCCTTGGTGAGCAGAAGAGACTTTCAAAAACATTTTAAAAATCTTACCAACCCCAAACTTTTGTGTCGTTTTCTTCTCATAGAGTCTAGTTCTACTAGATGCAGTTGTGATTCCTCACGACATTTAACTATGTTACATGATGAGTATCTACATGTGAGGTGTTGATCTTCTAGCGGTGTTGGTATTTTTGTGTCTGATAAGACCATCCGACCTCTTCTCTGCTCACCAAACAAAAGCTCCGATAAGCTGCTGCTTTTTCCAAGGATTTTCTCTCAATATCTGCTGCTGGAGACATATAAGATAAGACCGACTCCCTCCACTCGTTTTGTCCTCTAAAATAGCGCCGCTGTGGCGTCCGGAGGTCTCGAAGCGGACCTCGCAACACTGGCTTTGTCCAGACCTTCAGAGATTGTGATGCATGATCTACTTCGTCTAATGATACCGTCCCTCTCAGCTCCGGCCGCCCAAGTGCATGCTGGGATGTGACCTCTGCATTCATCTCTACCTCTCTGTGCGGTCAGGAGAAGCCAATTTCCATCCAGTTTTCTTCTAACTTTCTTTTTCCCCGTGAATGTCAGTCTCCTGCAGGGATCATGAGGGTTTTTAATGTTGAGCTCCTTTATGTGTCCGCTGCAGTCATACAGTCACATTAGGCCATTAGGGGCCAGTGATTCACTGATGACTGGACATAATGAGAGAGGCTGTGGCAAACGTGTGTGTGTGTGTGTGTGTGTGTGTGTGTGTGTGTGAGACAGACCCGCAGGCAAGGTCACGCCATGCAGCAACTCGCTAGACACACATCAATACAGCAGCAGTCAGATTTACTCACACGCTCACTAGGGACCAATGCACAAGATTTGAAACTTCTTCACAGAAACAAAAACATTGTAAGTTTATAAGTGTGTACTGGCTCAGGTTTGCAAACAAGTCTCTTGAGTTGAACTACATTAACATTCAGAAGTTTGAGTGTGATTCTGAAAGAAGACTCTTCTGCTCACCAAGGTTGCATTTATTTGATCAAAAATACAGTAAAAATAGTGAAATATTATTATGATTTAAAATAGCAGTTTTCTGTGTGAAAATATGTTAAAATGTAATTTTATTTCTGTGATTAAAGCTGAATTTTCAGCAACATTACAAGAGGTCGACCGATATGGGTTTTTCACTGGCCGATGCCGATATTTAGAAACCAGGGCAGCCGATGGCCGATATTTTTTTGGCCGATTTGTTTTGGCCAAATAAGCACTGCGCTCACAAACACTTTAACTAATGCTACTTTAACAGGCATTACAGGAAAGACGAAATGAAAATGACACCGAAGCTTTTCTGAAGACGGTCGGTTCTTTTCAAAGATACATTCATATAAAAACACCAGCGCTGCATTTTCATTTTGAAACGTGCAGTGCTCAGTTTATTCAACGAAGTAATAACTCAATGTACGGGAAACACTGGACACTGCTAAAAGTCAAATGGACAAGTGATAACAAAAATAAAAGAGTTCACACATATTACACAGCCTGCTGCTCATAACTGCTTAAGTTAGAGTGCACTGGCCACGAGCGATGACATTGTGAATGCTATTGTCGGACCTGCGGACACATTTCATGAGGAAAGTTAACGTGCACGTTATAATCAGCCCAGAAGTTTCGTCTGAATTG
>NW_015537936.1:803097-805789 GCF_001515605.1 Sinocyclocheilus anshuiensis | reverse complement strand
TTCAAAATAAAATTCCCGCCTGGAATGCATCGGCCAAACAGAAAAACTTATCAGTCGATGCCGATATTTGAAAAATGTCAAATATCGGCCGATATATATATAGTTAACGTGCATGTTATAATCAGCCCAGAAGTTTCGTCTGAATTGCATGCGTTTCTACTTTCACATGCAAATGACTTGTTGCACTTATGAATATGATAACTTTCCGGCATCAATTCTAGTTGGGTAAAACGTAAGGCTGTGAATCTTTGGGTAGACAGCGAATCGATTCGATTAACGATTCATAGCTTTTCGATTCGAGAACGATTTTTGCAAATTAAGAATGATTAAATTCGATTCGATTAACGATTCGATTCTGCATTCTTTAAGTGCATTCACAGGATAATTTAAATGCTTCCCCTAAATTCTTTAAATGCTTGGTCAGGGGGCAAATTACACAGCAGCCTCTATGGGGTCAGAGAGTGAGAGCAAAAAAACACTTTTGTCCATTGTTAGATGTTAGTTTAATGATGCTATGGCATGACATATGGCATATGTAGAAATTTACCCTAGTAAAAATTTTAAATTGCTTACATTTATTTTAAATTGATCTATTAACCTATTTACTGCACTGCTCGAGACTTACTGATATAAAAATTCTAATTAAACTTTATTTGGAGTACTACTTGTGCGCAATGCGCATTACTTAATATTAAGCCTAAAATGTGTTTTTAATGTCACTAATGATGAGGATTGTATGATCTTTGAATAATAAATGTCTTTAAATGCAAGATATTTAAAGTGTACGTTACCTTAAGTATACTTGCAATAGTTCCACATTAGCATAATCAAATATTCTTCAGGTTATCTTTAGTTGGATTTCATCACTACTTCCAATTTAGCACACTTTATACCAGTTTAGTAAAAGTATAATTGCAGGGTATTTGTATTAAGTTCATAGATATGTAAGTTTATTTGTAGTATACTTGGCATTAAATCAATCATTTTATTTCAGATACATTTTAGTATATTTCTTTTTCACTAGGGTATAGCCAAGGTTATAAATAAAGGCTTTAAAAGTATTATTTCATGTTAACTACTGTGTAGCATACTGTGAATGTAGGCTATAGCGTAACATTTGATGTCACACCTTTGCCTGATGAGTTTCTTCATCTTATTTTCATGAAATAAAATGCTACAGTATTTAACCTTTCCTTCGGTGAATGATGATTCTGAAAGAAAATGTGCCCGATGTCTTTTTGCTATAATAACGAACGCAACTTTCAAGCATTTGATTGACAGATAAACCTCGCGCTCTTATTTCAAGATTGTTGTTAATGCTGTGGTTATTTTAACAGTTTCCTTCACACATTCCATTTAACAACATTAAGTTAAAAGGCATTTATCATTCAATGGAACTGTGCGTATGCTTTTAGACACTTACATTGTTTTGGCTCCGTCCATGCAATAACTGATCAGGCAGTCAATCAGAACTACTGTACTCTAGCAGTACAGTCCACGAGTACTAAGGAGGGATCACACATTGGCTGGTCAAAAACCAGTCAGCGAGAGCTACGAACGGAGCGCGAGCGCAATCCTGTGACGTGTGAAGTAGATGTGAGGACACAAACAACGCTGTTCAAGGTCCCCATTCATTTGTGCTTGTGGTAATTTAATATGTGTATATTTTAAATCATTGAATCGCTATAGAAATCGCGATTCATTCGATTCTTAGCATTTTAAATCGATTATTGGCAGAAATAAACGATTCACAATTCAAAAATCCACGTTTCAAGATCGATGCATCGATGATCGAGAAAACGAGCGAATCGTTACACCCCTAATATACATATAAAATTGTATCTCAAAAAAAAAACTTGTGTATATAATATATTAATTTCCGTGTTTTCTGTGTATGTGTGTAGAATCTGTGAGGAATCAGCCCCCTGCACCTGGACCTCCGGTTGCCCCCAGTCAGCCCAGCACTACAGCTGAACTGCAGAAGACAGAGGCGGTGATCAAAGAGGAAGAGCCGCCGAGCATAAACCCACCGACGGCCCACGTTCGGCCCACACACCCGCTCAAGAGCTTCGCTGTGCCAGCCGTCACCGTTTCCGCTCATAACCCGCCCACCTATGAGACCGCATTACCCAGCACCCCTCTGCTGGCACAGCCAGGTCTGTTTTCAAAGCACCACTGTGGTTGATAGTTTCACATGTTGTGGAGCTCATAGCATGTTCGTCTGTGTTTCAGTGCCAGGCGTGAAGATGGCGTCTATCGGGACACTAAATCGAGTTCGAGCTCCGATGGCAGTAACAGTCCCCAGTGCACCTGACCAATCAGAAACCAGCAAGATGCTGGACACGGTGAGTCACTTCCTGTAATGTAGAGGTGGACCGCACTGGCTCACTGTATTTCAGTAAATGCTTCATCATGAAAACATCTCATCTTCTTATCATGAAAACATTCACATCAGTGCTATTTTAGTATTATTTATATGCTATTATAGTTTATAAACATATTTTAAATTAGCTTTTATTTTTTGTATTTTCAGTTTTTGATTTTAATTGCAGGTTCTTTTTTGTAATTTCATTTGTATTTTTTTCCCCGGTTTTTTTTATGTATTACTAATTTGGTTGATTTATTTTTATTTCAGTTTTAGCTTTAGTAAAGTTTTTTCCAGTATATATATATATATATATATATATATTTA
>NW_015537936.1:798720-801489 GCF_001515605.1 Sinocyclocheilus anshuiensis | reverse complement strand
ACTTTTGTCCATTGTTAGATGCTAGTTTAATGATGCTATGGCATGACATGGCATATGTAGAAATGTAAGCCAAGATTTTAAAAAAGAGATGTAGATAATGTAGAAAATATACTTTATAGTTTCTGTACTGTAATAAATGTTATGTCAATAAGCACTGCATCATTCATAAATTGTGTTTATTGTCTTAACGTTTCATCAGTTCATTCTGCTTTTTATTCAGTTTAGCTGCAGATATAGCCTGGCACGTCTATGAGCTACTTTCATGCATCTGATTATCAGATAAACCTTGCGCTCTTATTTCAAGGTTCTTTGTAATGCTGGGGTTATTTTAACAGTTTCCTTCTTACATTCGGTTGAACAACATTGTTAAAACACATTTATCATTCAGTGGAAAAATGCATCAGTGAGACGAACGGAGCGCGAGCGCAATCCTGTGACAGTCACAGGCGGTAAATAGTGGAGCGCGAGGGCACGAACACTGTTCAAGGTCTCCATTCATTCGTGCTTGTAGTAATTTAATGTGTATATATTTTGAAAGCATTGAATTGCTATAGAAATCGCGATTCATTCGATTCTTAGCGTTTTAAATCGATTACTGTCCGAAATCGACGATTCACGTTTCAAAATCCATGTTTCAAGATCGATGCATTGCATCGTCAGGGTTTGTAATCGATGCATCGATAAAACGAGTGAATCGTTACACCCCTAGTAAAACGTAATTACGCTTTCGAAACGGTCTGTTTTGCCCTGCCATCATTAGCTGAAGCTGTGTGTGAACAAGAAGCGGCTGTAGACAAGAGTGTGAGTTGCTCCGTCTCTCACGCAGCCAGAGAGAGATTCTCCAGTGTTCCGCAACAACGCTTAGCTGCCCGCAGATGTGCCTGCCTATGAATCGGCCTAATTTGCAGCACAATTGGCCGATGCTGATTAATTAAAAATCAATCGGTCGACCTCTAATCATTACTCCTGTCTTCAGTGTCACATGATTCTTCAGAAATCATCCTAATATGCTGATTTGCTGCTCAAGAAACATTTCTGATTATTATCAATGTTGAAAACAGTTGTGCTGCTTAACATTTCTAAATATTTATCTAAAGTATTTTTTTCAGGATTCTTTGATGAAAGTTCAAAAGAACAGCATTTATTTGAGTGGCAATAATGGCACAGAAATCGACTGCTGAAATAATTTATTTATCAAATGTATTTATTTATTTTAGGATTCCTAAAAAAATTATTTTATTTTATTTTTTTAAGATCGCTGCTTGCTTTTTGACAGATCAGGTAGAAGTAAAAATATATAGTAAATATAAATATATGCATAAAAAAGACTATACTAATAACATAAGCTAATTATGTAATTAAATTGGTTACTTTTTTAGTATTTTAGGACTTATTGTTTGTCAGTATCAGTAGCTGAGCCTGATAGAAACTCTCATTGAATGTGCATTAGTGGCCGCACACAGGCTCCTGTGTCCCACGGGGAAAAACCATCCAGGATTTGAGACACAGAATCGATTTAAATTGAGTTTTGGTGCAGGAGTGAGCGCAGTGGAGGATCCTCTCACCGTTGCACAAAGCTGGAATCTTCATTATTTCTTTTTAACTCTTTACTTCTCTGAATGGTGTGTATGTGCATGTGTGTGGGATAGTTTGGGAATTAGACGCACTGAGTGCTGGCAGATTTATATAGGTGCTTTCATCATCGGTAGAGGACATATGGAGAACATGAGTTTACTGAAAACATAGGAAATATGAGAAGATAACAGCAGGAAAATCCATTGATTGCCTTCTTTTTAAAGCGGCAAATCTCAGTCTTTTTGACTCTAAGGCCCTCCGTTGTCCACAGCAATATCCAATAGCTCTGCCTCCATCATTTGTTTCCTCTGCTTTGTTTTCAGAACTTATTTTGTACATTTTATTATGATCTGTAAATACTCCTAGATTGTTAATTAAATCCCATATATATACACTACCGGTCAAAAGTTTGGGATCAGTAAGACTTATAATGTTTTTTAAAGAAGTCTCTTATGCTCATCAAGGCAGCATTTATTTGATCAAAAATACAGAAAAAAAATCAGTAATCTTGCAAAATGTTATTACAATATAAAATAATGGTTTCTATTTTAATATCCTTTAAAATATTTATTTCTGTGATGCAAAGCTGAATTTCCGTCAGCCATTACTCCAGTATAAAGTGTCACATGATCCTTCAGAAATCATTCTAATATGCTGATTTATTATTAGAATTATCAATGTTGGCAACAGTTGTGCTGCCAAATATTATTTTGGAAACTGTGAAACTTTTTTCAGCATTCTTTGATGAATAAAAAGTTAAGAAGAACAGCATTTATTCAAAATATAAATCTTTTCTAACAATATAAATCTTTGCTATCACTTCTTAACAATTTAACACAGTTTAAATTTCTTTCAAAAAAAAGAAAGAGTAAACATTTTATGACCTCAAACTTTTGAACTATAGTGTATATTGTTAGAAAAGATTTCTATTGTAAATAAATGCTCTTCTTTTTACCTTTCTATTCATCAAAGAATCCTCACATTACATTTTTTTTCCTGTATTTTTGATCAAATAAATGCAGCCTTGATGAGCATAAGAAACTCCTTTAAAAAAATATTTAAAAATCGTTCTGATCCCAAACCTTTGACCGGTAGTATGTGTGTGTGTGTGTGTGTATATATGTATATGTACAGTGGGTACGGAAAGTATTCAGACCCCCTTCAATTTTTCACTCTTTGTTATATTGCAGCCAT
>NW_015537936.1:796268-798672 GCF_001515605.1 Sinocyclocheilus anshuiensis | reverse complement strand
TATATATATGTCATCTTGAGGTCCCTTTGGAAGTTTTCTGGGGTTTGCTGTTAAAGACCCCTGGTTGAGAACCACTATCTTACAGGAATATAAAATCCAAACCTGTACAATATATAACTATAAACATTTTTCTTCGCTGAAAATCTTCCTGTCTATTTGTGCTCTCATATGTCCCAATCAAATATAGCGTGTCAAAACACGTCAGAGCTGGTTGGACATCAGTGATGTCAAATGTCTTTGGTTGAAAGTCTCTTCTTTGGCGTGACTCGTCTTGACACGCACAGTCTGGACGTTCACTGCATCTCCTTTTGCATTGCACAAGAACGTCAGTCCTGAGGGTGAATGAATGTTGGCTGAATTTTCATCTTTATTCTTTAATGAGATGATTATACACAGCAGTAATTCTAATGCTGCTGCTGTTGTTTTGCAGCTGAATGGATGCGGTACAGACGCTGCATTTGTATTCGGTCACGTAGCATTAAAGTAGGACAAATGTGAGCGTTAGGAACAGAAACTACAGGACTTGCTTTCTCAGATTGATGATACTTCCTCTCATCGCCGCAGGCTGATGAATGTCTCTCTTAACTTCATGTGTTGTTATGAAGTTTGGTTTTGTTCCTCGAGGACTGAGTTTTTTTGTTCTCGTATCCTGCAGACATTTTCAAGAGCAATAATGAAGGTGTTAAAAATGAACCTCAAACTCGGCCTTGTCCCCAGGCAGCAGATGATGAAGATATTCAGAGGTGAAAGAAATGAAGTGGAGGCTTTGTGAAGCATCTGTCTTCACAGCGAGCTGATGATGGGTTTGCTGTGTCACGAGCTTTGAAACAATGAAGAACTGAAAGCTACAGTTGCTGATGACAGCGGGTGAGAAGAGTTGATCTTCCTAAAAGTTCACGCAGAGTGCGGTCAATGTGGCCAAACAGAGCTTTGTGTTACGGTTGTTTGTGACACTTTTACAACTGCAAAGTGGATTTTTGATTGCTGATGCTGCGCGATGAATCGTAGTTTTATCTCAGATTAGAGTTAAAACGTAGATTTAGTAAGCATCATCGTTTGCAATTTTTATCTGCTGATTCTTTATCCTAAAAACATTGCGGTCGCCAGATTTCAAGAGCTCAAATCCCCCAATCAGTGCTTTATAGTTATATAAATTAAATTATATAATCAGTTATTATAGTAAACTAAAACCATGAAAAAGCATGAAAGAAAAAGAAAAATGAAAGAAAAATAATTAAATATGCAAAACAGTAGTACAGAGTTTGATTTTGTTATTAGATAGAACTGACAACACAAAGAGAATAAACTAAAACTGCACTCAGTGCTGTCAGAATAAAAACACTTCCAACACTTCTCTCAATTTAGAAAGCATTATGGTTTGCCTTCGTCTGCTGGCTCCTTATCCTGAAAACTTTGCGGTTGCCAGATGTCAAGAGCTCAAATCCCCCAATCTTAGCTTTTAAATAAAACGTTTTCTATAAATAAATATTTTGAGCAAATAATCAATTTGGAAAAATGTAAGTTAATCAAATGTATTATTCATTAAATGTTTATTAGATATTCAAAAACTTGTTTAAAATGCATATTTGCTGAATGTCGACAGTATATGAAAAAGTACTATAGAGCTTAATGTTGCGTTATTTTAGATTTTTTTTATTTTATGAATTTACATAAATTAAATTCCAATTTTAAAATGAGTTTTTTTTTTAATATTCAGGTTTTCCCAGACCCAAATATTAAGTCAAGTCAAGTCACCTTTATTTATATAGCGCTTTTAACAATACAGATTGTGTCAAAGCAACTGAACAGCATTAATTAGGAAAACAGTGTGTCAATAATGCAAAATGACAATAGTAAACACTAATTTTTCAGTTAAAGACAGTTCATCATTGAATTCAGTGATGTCAACATCCAGCTCAGTTCAGTTTAAATAGTATCTTTGCAATCATTTGCAATCAAGTCAACGATATCGCTGGAAATGAAGTGTCCCCAACTAAGCAAGCCAGAGGCGACAGCGGCAAGGAACCAAAACTCCATCGGTGACAGAATGGAGAAAAAACCTTGGGAGAAACCAGGCTCAGTCGGGGGGCCAGTTCTCCTCTGACCAGACGAACCAGCAGTTCAATTCCAGGCTGCAGCAATGTCACATTGTGCAGAGGACTCATCTGGTTCCTGTGGTCTTGTCCCGGTGGTCGTCTGAGACAAGGTCTTTACAGGGGATCTGTATCTGGGGCTCATCTAGTTGTCCTGGTCTCCGCTGTCTTTCAGGGCTGTGGAGGTCCTTTCTAGGTGCTGATCCACCATCTGGTCTGAATACGTACTGGATCCGGGTGACTGCAGTGACCATCTGATCTGGATACAGACTGGATCTGGTGGCTACGGTGACCTCGGAATAAGAGAGAAA
>NW_015537936.1:779746-795830 GCF_001515605.1 Sinocyclocheilus anshuiensis | reverse complement strand
ACGCAGCACTAAGATCAAGTAAAACTAGCAATGAGATACAGCCTTGGTCTGACGCAAGAAGCAAGTCATTTGTAATTTTAACAAGTGCAGTTTCTGTGCTATGGTGGGGCCTGAAACCTGACTGAAATTCTTCATAGAGATCATTTTTTTGCAGGAAGGAGCACAATTGAGCAGACACAACTTTTTCTACAATTTTAGACATAAACGGAAGATTTGAAATGGGTCTGTAATTTGTCAGTTCATTAGGATCTAGTTGTGGTTTCTTAATAAGAGGCTTAATAACCGCCAGCTTGAATGGTTTTGGGACGTGACCTAAAAACAACGACGAGTTAATAATATTGAGAAGCGGTTCTTCTGCTACAGGTAACAACTCTTTCAGTAATTTAGTGGGTACTTAATAAATATAATTAAATTAATTCAATATATTTTTATTAATTATTTTATATTTCTTAATATTTATTTGTATTTAATTATTAACTTTCTTTTTTTAATTAAATTGAGTAATTTACATGAATTAAATTACACTTCTAAAATGAGTCTACCTCTTATATCAAGGTTTTCCAAGACCAATAACAGCATTATTATAGTAAACTAAAACCATGAAAAAACTTGTTACTTGAAAAAAAAGAAAAAGAAAAAATAATTAAATATATGAAAACGTATTATAGAGTTTGACTTTCAGTTATTAGACAGAGAGAATAAACTAAAGAAGATGGAGAATGGGAGCTCCTGTGCATCTGCAATCAGCACTGTCAAAATAAAAGTCCCACTTCCAACACTTAAAACTGCAGTCCGTAACTTTTTTTTTGGTTAAAAATTATCCGAAATCAATATTTGAGCAAGTACATAACCAGCCAGTGTTCAAAACTGTCGCCTTACTTTAGCCCGATTCACAACGGCTATCTTATAATAATGTTTTCTAATTTGAGTGGTACGGGTAGGTGTTCGTGGGAAATTCGAGCATGGCACTGCGTCATTACGTCACGTCTGTAAACATAAAGAAGTTGTCCCGGCTACTAGGCTATCGCATGTGAGGATCTTGCGGGTGACGGATCGTTTATAGCCTTTTCTCACAGCAGCGGGAATAATTAAATGTATCATTTTGATGGCGGATTGTAATCCATAAAGGATTATGTGTTTATGAAACACATGTGAATGAAATTAAATTATATTCCAGTTATAAATGTGCTTCTGATTACAGATTACTGACGACCAGATCGAAGGGAGCATAATTTGCTTTTTGAGTTAAAATAATTTCTTAATATGAAATTCGAATGGTATGACAATTAGATTAGACTGTGCAGAAATTGAAATCTACATGCTAATACAGACTATAGGCAATGCTGATGTTGTTAACATTAATAATTTGAGAAGAAAGTAAAACAATAATAATAATTTGCATGGTTTGATGTGATATGAGATAATCGATCGTTAGATTAAATCACCATTGGTAGCACGATTTATTGTAATGCTTTTTTCCTCAGTTGGTCAAAACAAACGTGGCAGACTTGTCGTGGCAGATATGACAATATACGGTGAAAATTCTTATTTGGGTCAAATATTCCAAGACGTTGACTAGAATCTGTGATTGAGAAGTCCAGTAAATATTCACACTGGTACGTTGACTGACTGCCACACACACATTCTCCTCAAAACATTAGATTCATCCACACTGGAGCCGTGCCGTCGCACAACCCACGCAAGAAGATAATTCCGCAGACAGCTGCAATTGCAGGTTTTCAAACAGAGATGGCGACAAAGATTTACGGATTAAGGCAAAATTTACGGACTGCAGCTTTACTATCCCTTACTATCCCTTTAAGGTCTATAAAAACAATTTTAAAAAATCTGGGAA
Source organism: Sinocyclocheilus anshuiensis (assembly GCF_001515605.1). Taxonomy (NCBI): domain Eukaryota; kingdom Metazoa; phylum Chordata; class Actinopteri; order Cypriniformes; family Cyprinidae; genus Sinocyclocheilus; species Sinocyclocheilus anshuiensis. The sequence continues at coordinate 793,975 of NW_015537936.1, read as the reverse complement.
AAAATATATATTTTTAAATGTATTATGTATAATTTATTACTTGTCGTGGCAGATATGACAATATACGGTGAAAATTCTTATTTGGGTCAAATATTCCAAGACGTTGACTAGAATCTGTGATTGAGAAGTCCAGTAAATATTCACACTGGTACGTTGACTGACTGCCACACACACATTCTCCTCAAAACATTAGATTCATCCACACTGGAGCCGTGCCGTCGCACAACCCACGCAAGAAGATAATTCCGCAGACAGCTGCAATTGCAGGTTTTCAAACAGAGATGGCGACAAAGATTTACGGATTAAGGCAAAATTTACGGACTGCAGCTTTACTATCCCTTATTATATTCTGGGAAAAAAATATATATTTTTAAATGTATTATGTATAATTTATTATGTTTTATTATTTCATTTTATATTATGTATATTAGCAAATATATTATTCTGTTATTATTAACAGATGAGGCACATTTAAGTGCGTTTTTTATTGTTATTATTATTATACTTTTGTATTTATCTGATCATTGCAAAATGGCATGTTTTTAATGTGTCACAAGTATAGTTACAAATCTTTGTTAATTTTTGATACTTCCATACACTTAAATTACTACAATTATTGCTGTTTAACCTTTGTGCTGGTCAGGTGTGTTTGTAACATACAGAATTAAAGATATGCATGCTTTTCCCCACTTTTTTTCAATCATTGCAGTCAGTGCATGCATGTGTACATGGAATATAACTACATTTCAGTATTAGTGTTTTAATGTGCATGCACACATGTTCAGACACATTCACTGTCAGATTTCAGTGTTTGCACTTGTGTGGCGAGGTTTCTTCTTTAGTGTCATCCGGTTTCTATGTGTTTTTGATGTCAGGTCCTTCATCTGCAAGCACGAGAGAGGTTTTGGGAGTGAAACAAAGATATACTCGTATCTTTTTATCTTCCCTGTCTCAGCGTCTCTGAAGCTTTCACTCATCTTTTTGTTTAATTTCATGGGATCTCTCCAGATGAAAAGTGAAAGTGTCAGACGAGCTCCTGATTTATTGTGTTCCTCTAATGTCTTCTGCCTTTGCGATCCAGATGAAGAAGACGTAAACATTATTTCCTGCGCTCTGACAGGGATTCTCTTATATTTGTAAAGCAATACAGCTGTTGTCATGGTTACAAGTCATAAATAGGCAGGGCAGGTGACAGGGGAACCGTCGATACGCTGCAGAAATCTATCCCACAATTCCCTGCTCCTCTCTGAGTGCATTTCTAGTTTGCTTTTACTAAATGTGAAGGCATGACCTTCTTGTCTGAATTAATAACACGCATTAGTCAAGACTGGCTGCCTCTTGTGTATCAGTACAGCCGTAACTCTTAATCGATTGAATTAAATCTGCAAGAGAATAATCACTTGCAGATGTGTTTTCTGTGTTATAAATATGCTGGAGATGAAGTCTGTGGTTATTTATATTGCTGCGGTGGCGTTTGTCCCCATGCTGCTTGGCATTTATGTGGTGCTCATTGTTCTGCAGCTCTCTCTCTCATTTCCCTCGTCTCTCTCTCTCTTTCTCAAGCCTCGGAAAAACTCCAGATACAGCTGCAATTAGAAGCAGTTTGAGGATTTCATTAGGACTCTCTTGCGATGGCCACTGGCTGAGACTTCAAAGCGGCTGATATGAGCTGCATCACAGAAAAGAGATAATGCTGCTACATGCGGAAAACAGAGCTGCTCGACTCTCAGGGCATGCAGACGACCTCGCTGACTTCTGCACTGTGAATTTGATAGCAGTTTTGTGATTTAATGATTCCAGATGGGAATTTCACTCCATCAAAACTTTTTCCAGTGGAGAAAGTCACAAAGTGCTCGCCTGCATCAAAACACGCAGTCAGACTGAAGCAAATACTGAAATTCAGAGCAGGCCTGTTGCGATTATTGATTTATCACCTGATTGCGGTTATTTGATTTAATCACAATTATTTGAGAAGCACTATGATTGTGCAGTGTTCATTTCACTCACATTTAGCCGTTCAAATAAGAGTAATTAAAAAGAAATGCTTGTAAATCTCTCATTCTGCTTATGCTTATGCACCTCAGTTTTTGATTGAAAAAAGCATTATTTATGGGTATTCTTGGCAAAATGTTTAGTTCGAGTAAAAAAGCATTTTTGTTTAGAATATTGGCAATTTTTGAGTGAAAGCATTTGTGGATGATTTTGGCAATATAAAATTTTGAGTGACAAAATCATTATTTGTGGATAATTTTGGCAATATTCAGTTTTTGAGTGAAAAAAGCATTATTTGTGGATAATTTTGGCAATATTTTTAGGTTTTGAGTAAAAACCTAAAAACAAATGTGTTAATTTTGGCATTATTCAGTATGAGTGGAAAGAAGCATTTGTTGGTAATTTTGGCAATATTTAGTTTTTAAGTAAAAACAAAAAAATCTAACATTATTTGTGGATAATTTTGGCAATATTCAGTTTTTAAGTTAAAAAAGAGCATTGTTTGTGGATAATTTTGGCAATGTTCAATTAAAAACAGAGGAGCATAATATCAGATCAGTGAGGCCTATGATCAATCAGATACAACAAGAAATACAAAACTTGTTTTAATTGAAAAAACAAGTTGATTAAAAGATTGAATCCAAGCTTTTTTTGGTGAAAAGCATAATGGGAGATTTACAATGTGTGTGTGTGTGTGTGTGTGTGTGTGTGTGTGTGTGTGTGTGTGTGTGTGTGTGAGAGAGAGACAAAGTGGGGAAAGAACCCTAAAAAAGGACTAAAATGATCAAAACATTTTTAGGAAGTTGTTATACCCTATGTGAGCGAAGTCAGTAGGTTTTAGCCTGGTGCAATTACATTAACAAGCATTTTCAGGAAAAAGAAATCATTTCCAGGTCAGAATGACCGGAACACAACATGAGGCCCGTAGAGAAATGCCATCAAATGTGCACTGTAACAGCATTGAAGAAAATCATTCGGGCATGTTTGCAAGGAAAAAATAAAAATGTATTAGGCTTGCACAGTGACACAACCAAAACACACAATTGTTGCAATTGTTAATTGCAATGATTTGCATAACAATTACTCGTCAGCAGATAATGCATGATCTTGACGGGCCTAACTCACTTTACACACAGAATGAGTTGTGAGCTGTTCCAAGTGCTAGTGAACCACGTATCGAGACATTTTATACATCGTTTTAGGCATAATTTGTGCACTCACACACGTTCCATTACATCCATTACATTACATTCTGTTCCAAATGTAATTCTGCTGCCTTCTAAGGGAACTTTTTAGACCACATTTAAGTATTGCATGTCATCCATATGCAATATGTTTACATTCTAGGATTAAATATGCAGTCTAAATATATTTATAAAAAATTATGAAAATTAAAAGTTTGAAGAAAATCATTTGGGCTTATTTAACTATATGTTTGCTTGTAAGATATTTAAAAAATAACATATTAGGCTTACACTGTAAGTGAAATGTAAAAAAAGCAATTAAATTGCTAATTGTAATTATTTGCATGACAATATTTGCATGCAGTATAAAAATATGTCCAGTTAAATTAGTTTCACCCAGTGTTGGTGTAGTTAGCACAAACTTACAATGCACCATTACAGTATGAGCCTCTGAGTTTTTATGGTGTGATACAGAGTCAGTTTCCTCTTGGATTTTGAATATTCTGCTGTCGGTGTCCCTGATGAAATCACACGCAGAACGAGCAGAAGTTTTTATCTCCAAACTCTCTTGAAGTTTCAGGCTTGGCGTAATGTGGAAATGTATGACTTTTAGGAAGCGTTATGCCTTGATGTGCTTTGATATGAGTCTGCGATTGCAGACAAGTTTCACTGTGTGATATTAAACTTTCTGGCTTTGATGAAACTGTGGAATAAACAAAATTGCTTCAGTTTGAATCCGCTCTGTATTTTTTAGAATCACTGATGTTTTTCTGTGAAGGTTTGAGAGTTGAACATTTCTTTATCACTCCCTTTTATACCTTGATTACAAATCACCTCCTTAATTAGAGTCGTTTTATAATGCTATTCACAACCTATTATGCGTCTGTTATTTGATATTTCTGAGTGAAACAGATGTTCAGTGAGTTGATGGGACTCGATATGATTGATTAGAGAGTGAAAGTGGCTATTACCAGAATGACGTGGTGGATGAAGGTCAAGTTCACCGTCAAAAGCATCTCCATGAATCCCAATGGTAGCGCTTCTTTTTCAGATCTGTCTATTTGCTGTTATTGCTGTAACCTTTATTATATTTAGTGTTAAATAACTGTTAAATATTCACACGAGTTTAGAAAGACAGCATAACCCACAACAGCAGTCTGAAATAGATTAAATTATCACTAACTACTAGCTTGTGAAACCTAGGTGATGGAAGTTTAAAGGATATTTATATATGTATGTATGTACATATTTATTTATACATATTTATCAAATTATTTATTTATTGATTTAATGATTGCAATGACAGTCTTTAATTTACAGTAACAATGATTCAGTTACCACTAATAGCATATTCATATATACATGTACAGTATTGTGTGTGTGTGTGTGTGTGTGTGTGTGTGTACATGTGTATATACATATATGTATATACACACACACACGTAATTGTTATCACTAAATAAATAAATACATGTATATATAAATATGCTATTACTGAATCATTGTTATTGTAAATTAAAAACTGTCATTGCAATCATTAAATCAATTGTATTGTAATCATTAAATAATTAAATTTTGAGAAATTAATTTCTGATTTCATGTTGACTTTAAGACCCTCAAGGACTTCACAGCATAGTTTGAGAGACAAAATTCCATTTGTATTCGAGTAAATTCATTCTCACCTCGAACGCTTCTAAAAGTACTCCGCTGATGTGAGACGACGACAGCCTCAAATCTGTTCCTCTCTGAAACTGAACGCATGCTGCATTCATTTGCAACTGTTTTTTTCTGGTGAAAGACACTCTTGCAGAGTAAGAGAGAGAGCGATCTATCCCCACATGAGATTCTCTTACACTTCATTTCTGTCCGTCATGCACTGGGCTGCAGATAAAACTCTGCTCGCTGATAGATGCCCCTCCAATTGCATCCAGCCATTTTATAATTTGATTTATTATATAAGTTTTATAATAGAATTGCTTATGCATGAGTTTCACTTTTATGTAACCAAATAAAGAGCGAAATTTAGGCTGCAAGGAAGTATTGGCCAGAACATGATCTGAGATGACATCTCAGAAAATGTGTTGATTCCCAAAACTGATTACAAAGCGCTCCTCCTTTTCGGAAGCTGGATGTCATGCAGAGCCGCTGCTCTCCAGGAAAAACTAGGCTTTTCACAAGCCTTTAATCAATGCAGGAGGCATTATGGGGCGTAGGGCCTTCAAAAACCCTGAACATCTTTGAACTGAAGCAGTGTCATCAACACATATTTCTCTCTGTAAGCGTGTGCTGGTGTGACAGTCGTGTCAAGCTGTTGTACTTGAGTCATGGTTTCAGAAACATCAGTCAAACTGGTGACAATTCAGGAGATAACAAACAGAAATATTCGTTTTACAAGACATTTTGTCACTTAAAGGAATAGTTCACCTAAAAATGAAGATTTGCTAAAAATATCCTCACCCTCATCCAAGATGTCACAATAATTCACGAGTAATCCACACCACTCCAGTCCATCATTTAACATCTTGAGAATACAACAGAAACAAATCCATCAAGACGTTTTTATCTTCAAACCGTTGTTTCTGGACAAAATATCCATAATCCATAGTCCATAATCCATAATGCTTCCTCCAGTGAAAAAGTCATCTGGTCTGAATCAGGAGAGAAATTTGTATAAATTAAGCACCGTTTACAAGCCAAAACAGTCCAAAACGGTTCTAAACCAATATGTGTGTGGATTTTGATGTGAGAGACAACAGGAGAATCAGAATCAGAATCGGAATGAGCTTTATTGCCAGGTATGCTTACACATACGAGGAATTTGTTTTCGTGACAGAAGCTTCCACAGTGTATAGCGGACGGGGGCTGGATGTGTATTTTCCCAGCCTCACTAGCTGCTGCCTGTCTGTCAGGAAGCTGTTGATCCACAGTTCATTAGTTTGTCATCATATTGTTAGAATGATGTGCAGATCTTTTTTTAACGTGCTTAATTTCTCAAACAATGAAAATATGAGTAAAAGACAAATCAAATCAACAATCACAAATCAGCATCAATAATGTGATATCTTGGATTCAGCAGAGAACTGTTATTTTAGTATTTACATATTTAGTATTTACACTATGTACTAATTTAGAGTTTATTCTGAATTGTCTTTTGTTTCCCATTTTCATTTTAGTTCATGTTTTATGAATATTTTATATGCTTTTGTCATTTTCATTAGTTTTTGTTGCTTTTTTATATTTATATAGCTTTAATAATTTTTTTTATATTTAAGTGTTTTTTTTTTTGTATATTTTAGTACTTAAACTTTTTTTTATTTCAGTTAGTTGCCAAAGCAACATATCTAATTTACGGTTAAGTTTTTTTAAGTTGGTTATCTAATATTTCTGTTATGTAGTTTCAGCTTTATTTTAATAAACTAAATCTATTTGTTTTAAAATAGGTTTTGCTAAAGTTATGTGCTTTTCATTTTATTAGTTTTTTTGTTGTTGTTGTTGTCTTTAATATTTCTATGTAGCGGTAATTTATTTAAAGTTTTAATTTGAATAGTTTTAGTACTTCAACCTAAACCTTTTTTTTTTAATTAGTTGCCAAAATAATATTTCTAATTTAAGTTTTCTTCATGTTCATCTAATCTTCTATTTTTTGCTATTTCAGCTTTTTTTCCATTTCAAAAATTTTAATTTTAAAACTAATAGTTTCAGTTTAGGTTTTATAATGCGATTTGATTTAATATTTATTGAAATTAAAATTTAAATGTATGTTAAACGTATGTTACTTTCACATGCAAAGTGTAACCGATACTATCATTTTTACAATTTTACAGTCTTAAATTGGTTGCTAGGTATCAGTAAAGCAGGTAAAGTTTAAAGTAAACAATTTAAAATTTAGAACAGAAGAGTCTTGGTGAATAATTTGATATTTTGTAGAAGGAAAAATTAGAACTTGAACGACTTTCCTTTTCGTATGACATCACTAATCCCTCTCACTTTTAGCCCCGCCCCTTCAAGCACCTGACTCATTCTGAAGCGCTTTCACAATACAATCAGTTCCTGCTCTACTTTGTTTCCTAGTTCAATATCCTGTTTCATTCAGAAAGAAATCACGAGTAGAATGACTTTTAAAGTCAGACCGCGTTTCCATCTGTACTGCAGAATCCCGTAAATCATCAGCAGGTTATTCTTAGACGGCACCTGGGCTCCGTTTTCAGTCGTTATTCTAATTTATTCTCATGTCATCCGTCAGTGTGTTCACTAACCTCTCGTTAAAACTCCATCCCTCATTTACTTTAATTGCAGTTTGTGTGAATATAAAGACGTCTTGTTAAAGTGGCCTTTTAAAGCACATATTTAAGGGTGATTTAAGTGTGCTGCAGTTCCTGCGAAATGAAGACGGAGCCGCTAATTACAGCATGAGCCCACTGTATTTACTGCAGCCACTCTCACAGGGAACATCCCAGAAAAGAGGGAAAGAAAGAGAGGATCATCCATTAGAAAGCACTGGAGAAGAGACATACTGACTGTTTGCACTTGGTGTAAAAGTCACAATCTCATAATGTTTTTTGTGGTTAATGCATTCAGTAATGTATCAGGGAAAGAAAACTAAATTCATGTAATATTTGGGTTTGATGATAATTTCTTTGTGAAATATATGTACACTATCGTTAAAAAGTTTGGGCTCAATAAGACTTTTGTAATAAGTCTTTTCTGCTCACTAAGGCTGTATTTATTTTACCAAAAAATATTATTATGACTTAAAAGAAGTGTTTTCTATGTGAATATATGTTAAAATATAATTTATTCCTGTAGTCTCTTCTGCTCACCAAGGCTGCATCTGTTTGATCAAAAATACAGTAAAAACAGTGAAATATTATTGTGATTCAAAATAACTGTTTTCTTTTGGAATATGTTAAAATGTAATTTATTCCTGTGATCAAAATTGAATTTTCAGCATCATTGCTCAAGAAAACTAAATTCATGTAATATTTGGGTTTGATGATAATTTCTTTGTGAAATATATGTACACTATCGTTAAAAAGTTTGGGCTCAATAAGACTTTTGTAATAAGTCTTTTCTGCTCACTAAGGCTGTATTTATTTTACCAAAAAATATTATTATGACTTAAAAGAAGTGTTTTCTATGTGAATATATGTTAAAATATCATTTATTCCTGTAGTCTCTTCTGCTCACCAAGGCTGCATCTGTTTGATCAAAAATACAGTAAAAACAGTGAAATATTATTGTGATTCAAAATAACTGTTTTCTATTGGAATATGTTAAAATGTAATTTATTCCTGTGATCAAAATTGAATTTTCAGAATCATTGCTCTAGTCTTCAGAGTCACATGATCTTCAGAAATAATTCTAATATGCTGATTTGCTGCTCAAGAAACATTTCTGATTTTTATCAATGTTGAAAACAGTTGTGCTGCTTCATATGTTTGTGGAAACTGTGATATATTTAATTTTCATATTTATTAAATTGCGCCAAAGCATGGGAACAGGATTCTGAATTATATAATATAACTTTGCTCACAATTTATGAGCATAATATTAAAAACTTCATTTGTGAAAATGTTTTTTGTCAGTCTTCATCTTAATGCGTGCACATAATTAAATTAAAATTGTAATTAAAATGAATTAAATCTTAAAAATGTAAAACTAACGTGATTTTTAAATGTTTTTTAATCATAAGAATGTAAAATGTAAATAATTTAAATTGCATTCTGACTTATATAATATAATTTTCCTCACAATTTATGAACTTAATCTTAAATGCATAGTGTAAAAAGGTGTATTTCTTACATTTCTTCTTGCTTTGATAATTAAATTAGGTCATACAGGCACATCGGAATCTCAGTTACACTGCAAATTAAACAAATGTGTTACCTGCTTGTTGAAATATTAATAGCATTGACCTGAATGGATTGCATGCGTTAATGTTGACAGTGCTTGGACTGATGCTCATCATTTTAAATATTCTCATCTCAGAGTTTGACGGACAGGTGTGTGCATGACAGAAACTGTGTTTTGCTGTAATTATCCTGTTGAGGTTCAGTTGCATGATCAGTGAAATGATTTTATGTGACTGAAACATTTGGGTTTATCTCTGAAAATAAGACTGACCATGGATAAATCCAGATGAAATTTGAGTGAAGGACGGCACGGCTTGTCCTAAAAATGCAAATCCGAGTGATAAGCAGCTGTCCCGGGTTACCGATGGGAAATGTCACTCTAACCAGCCACAAACACGGCATTTGATTAGAATTTACTGCACTGAGATTATAGATTATCCAGCCTGATCTGCTCCACCATCTGCTGCACTTTCCGTATTTGTGTTTCAATTTTTAAGCACATGTACGTCTTAGTGTGAAGATGAGCGTTCGACCTTGGTGTTGATGCTGACAGCAAAGCATCATGGGATTGAGTGACTGGGTTCATGGGGGTCATCGACTCTTCTGTTTGTTGCTATAGGTTGTGATTAACAGACAAAGGTTAATGATTATTTGAAGGTTAATGATTATTTAAAATCATAAATGTTAAATATAAATCATTTTAAATTAAAATGATACAAAACACAAAGTCATAAAAATGTAAAACTAAAATAAATTAACATAAACTAAATAGAAGACTAAAAAATAAAAATAAAAATAAATTTTAAATATTTTAATTTAAAAAATGTAAAAATTAAAATAAATTACAATTACAATTTTAAAATAAAAACATTCCAAATGAAACGCTTCTTAAAAATCATAAAAATGTGAAACTTAAATAAATGATTTTAAAATAAAAATAATAAAAATAAAACACTTACTAAAATGTATGACATCATAATAGAAAATTGCATAATTTTAAAATAAAAACACTTCATAAAAATATTAAATTCATAAACGTATAATTAAAATAAAAAATGTAAATAAAACATTCAGAATGAATGATGCGCAGCGCTGACCTCATACGTCATTCTGAATGTTTTATTTACATTCATCATTCCTCTAAAGCAAGGAGGAACTGCAGGGGTTTGTGAGTTGATGAAAAGCTAATAATTAATTAAAACATAAATATGTAAAGGTAAAGTCATTTTTAAAAACATAATAAAACACTTTCTCAAAATTAAATCATAAAAATGTAAAATTTTCAAATAAAAAAAAAATACTTACTAGAAGTTAAATCATAAAAGTGAAAATAGTTTTAAATGTAAATAATTTGAAGAATTAAATCATATATAGGTAAAGTTAAAGTTACTTATTTTAAAATAAAAACAATCAACATAAAACACTAAACATTAATTAGGTCATAAATGCAAATAATTTAAAAAACTAAAAAACTATTTATTAAAATAAAAACAATTTAAATTAAAACACTTACTAAAAGTGAATTAAATCATAAATATGTAAAGTTACTTATTTTAAAATATAACTAATCAAAATAATACCCTAAACATTAGTTAAATTGTAAAAATGCAAATTTAAATAAATGTAAATCATTGAAAATAACTATTTAAAAAACTTCATTAAAATAAAAACAATCAGAATAAAACACTTACTAGAAATTAATTAAATCCTAAATAAGTTAAAATAATTCTGAAATAAAACAATCAAAATATAACAGTAAATAAAAATGAATTAAATCATAAAAATGGAAATTTAATTAAAAAAATGTAAAATTATTAAAAACAATTTGTTAAATCATAAAAATGTGAAGGAAAAATAAATATTTGTAAGTAAAAATAATAAAAACACTATGCATTCATTAAATAATACATGTGCAAACTAAAAAGTGTTAAAATAATCATTTAAAAATAAAAACTGTCAAAATAAAGCGCTTGCTATAAATTTTAAATCATAATGTAAACAAAGTAATTTTAATATAGAATTAATCTAATAAATTATTTGCATGTCATTTGATTAGTAACTGTGAATGTAAACCGTTCACACAGAATGCATATTTATCACATTTTCTAGAGGGACATCTATCAGCGTTGCACTTGCGTCTCACACTAGAGAGCCGCATGTTTAGAAAGCCATGTAAAATTAAAGTAAGTTCAACTTTTTAAAAACATGTCAAGACTTTATGGTGGTTTTTCCGCATCCCACTGTATCTCATGTTTTTAAATGAAGAAAGTACTCTTTGTGATTGGTTTTCGGTCCTTTGTATTAAACTATACATACATGCATGGTGCTGTTTTGTTTCTAATCGTTTAAGCATCTTTAATTGTATAAGGTTTATAAACATTATTTTAAACATTATGCACTTTTTTCAAAGATAGTCGTGTTATTTTATTTTGCTTTGAAGAAACGTGCATAATATTTAGCTTGATGCGCCCTCTTGTGGCCTCAGGAGAGAAGCCAAAAGCTTTTTTCCCCCCTAACTGAAATTATGCCTTTTAAATTCAAATATAATTCGAATACTGATCATATGTAAGTACAAAATTCGAATTGAGTTTTTCAGCCATTTTGACAGCCCTAGTGTGTAAATGTCAAAAAGAGCAGTTGAGGTTCTCCCACATGTGAGTCTCGTTTCTCGACAGTCTTTCGTAAGACTTTGATTCTAAGAAAGCTGGAAGTGTCCCTGAGCCCTGCGGCAAGCCGGCACGTTGGACGGAGATCAGTGCGGCGTTTGGCGAGCCGTACTGATGCTAGCGCTGAGGGAGATCCTGCTGCAGAGGAGGAGTCTGGGATGCTGGAGGAATGGAAGCATTTCAAAGAAAAAGCATCTCAGTTTTCAGGCAAAATCAGCCCACTCAGACTCTAACTGGGCTTTTTCTGTCCTCTGGGTGTGTGTGAGCTATTCTGAGCCACTGTTTCCACATGAAGTGCTGCGTAAGGTATAATATCAACACAGCCTTATGAGCAGGACAAATGTGGGGCTCCTACTGTTACTATTTGTAGTTATTTTTAAGTGTGATCTACTTGGTTGCTGGTTTGTTTTTTGGTTCAGAATATATGCATTGTGTGTCGGTTTGTTAATTGCTGTTGTTTGTCGTTTGAGAGGAGTTTTCAGCACTTAATGCTCATTTTAAGATGCCTGTAGCGTGTTTTCATTTCAGGGCCCATATTAACACATTGCAGTTTGCCTTAAAAAAAACATATATATATATATATATATATATATATATATAAGAAATGTACATGGATCTGTTTCCTGGATGCAGGTTATAATTAGTCCTCCATTAAAATTACTTTCAATATCAAATCTCCTGTCAGCATGATATAATCTAGCATAACTGAATCATACAATCTATAATAAACCGACACAGTGATCAAACCCTGAAGGAAGCGTTTTCCTGATCGCTGACTTAATTTCCTCATAATGGGAAAGAAACCAAGCATAATTTTCATGACCGTCAGAAAGAATCTTCTGAAATCAGCCAAATATACGTCACATGACCTTTCATGTTCTGACGGCTGCTATGAACTTTCATTCTGCATCTGAGTGATTTCTGTTTGGCGAGAGCTGAAATTAATTATAGCTCCATCAATTATTATTTGCTTTTTCTCAAGAGAACAACAAGAAATGGCTTCATGTGCAATATTCATGCTGTTGGTTCATAATTTCTCTAACTCTTTTATAACCTAGTTTAAAGCCACATTTAATTTGGGGTTAAGCAACGTTTCACACTGTCTAAAGTAGAAGGTTGTTAGTAACAATTTAACCCAGAGTGATGAAGCTCACGTCCTGTGATACAGTGTAATGCTAGAATGTAATGCCATATCATTGAATATTAATGAGCTTTGAGCAGTTGCATAAATAATCACATGCTGTTTAGTTTCAGCGTCTGAGGGGAATTAATTGAAGTCATGAAGAGACTATTTTATTTTACAATTTTAATACGAAAAGTCAGTTTTAGATGGGCAGCTGTTAAAACAGTGGTTATTATATATCTGACCCTGGACACAAAAGCAGTCTTAAGTCGCTGGGGTAAATTTGTAGCAATAGCCAACAATACATTGTATGGGTCAAAATTATAGATGTTTCTTTAATGCCAAAAATCATTAGGATATTAAGTAAAGATCATGTTCCATGAAGATATTTTGTAAATTTCCTACTGTAAATATATTAAAACTTAATTTTTGATTAGTAATATGCATTGCTAAGAACTTCATTTGGACAACTTTAAAGGAATATTTTCTCAATATTTAGATTTTTTTGCACCCTCAGATTCCAGATTTTCAAATAGTTGTATCTCGACCAAATATTGTCATATCCTAACAAACCATACATCAATGGAAAGCTTTCAGATGATGTATAAATCTCAATTTCGAAAAATTGACCCTTATGACTGGTTTTGTGGTCCAGGGTCACATATGTCCAATCAGTGTTATTTACTGTGTAAATATGCAAAAATAATAACACCCTTTCAGAATTGCAGTAGTGTGTGAAATGTTGTTTAACCCTTTGAGAGGGTTGGATAAAATCAGTGCAAATTCAAGCTCTTCCTTTGTAGTTGTTTTTGATCATTTTCTGAACCAATATTAACTTTTTGTTTTAGTGTTTTATAATTGACATGTTCCGTTTTTAATTGTTTACTGACTAGAAATTTGTTTAAAGTGAAGTGAAAATCTCTTTATTTGAACTGCATTGGTGCTTTATATTAAAACATCTGTCGCATCTCAGACGTGAGTGAATCACCCAGAACACAGACTTGACAATTTGCCGTGTGTTTATTTATTTAAATTTGTTGGTTTTTTTTGGGCTTGTTTCTTTTGAAAGCATATCTGTGCTGATCACAGGAGAAACCCCCAAACAGAGCCGAGTCAAGAGTCACTCCATTAGAGGACGAGAGCGTCGCTGTGATTCAGAGCCCGTCCTCTGATGGTCTGAGGTGTCATGATGGTTTGTTTTATGTGGCGGCAGCATCAGTCCCGCTCACTGACATCCTGATGGCAACGGGTGATGCTTTAATTAAAGCTGCGACGAACCTCACACACACACACAATCAGATAAATGGACTGCAGCAATTTCAGAAACCCATTGCACGTCCTCTTTGCTCAAATTGGGGTGAAGGATGTTTGATGCTTCTGTCATCTCCCTCTCTTATATGTAGTTTTAATAT
>NW_015537936.1:755290-779727 GCF_001515605.1 Sinocyclocheilus anshuiensis | reverse complement strand
ATATATATTTCTTTCTTTTATTTTAACTTATTTTGAGTAGATTTAGCATTTTATGAAGGGAACTTGCTGCCATGATGCTGAGGTGTTGTTTGTAGTTATTTGTGATTGTTAGTGTTTCTGAGTGGTTGTTAGTGTGTTGCTAGGGTGTTTGAGTGGTTATTAGTGTGTTGCTATGGTATTTGAGTGGTTGTTACTGTGTTGTTAGGGTGTTTGAGTGGTTGTTACTGTGTTGTTAGGGTGTTTGAGTGGCTGTTACTGTGTTGCTGGGGTGTCTGAGTGGTTGTTAATGTGTTACTAGGGTGTTTGCCGGTTGTTAGTTCCCGCTGATTACAGAACCGGCTTTCTGACAAGATTCACGTTAAATATCGCATGCAATTAATCGTGCAGCCCTATTGTTAGTGTTTGTTAGTGTGTTGCTAGGGTGTCTGAGTGGTTGTTAGTGTGTTGCTAGGGTGCTTGACTGGTTTTTAGTGTGTTTTAGGGTGTTTGACTGGTTGTTAGTGTGTTACTAGGGCGTTTGAGTGGTTGTTAGTGTGTTGCTAGGGTTTTTGAGTGGCTGTTAGTGTGTTGCTAGGGCATTTGAGGGGTTGTTAGTGTGTTGTTACGGCGTTTGAGTGGTTGTTAGCATGTTACTAGGGTGTTTGAGTGGTTGTTAGTGTTTTAGGGTGTTCGAGTGGCTGTTAGTGTGTTGCTAGGGTGTTTGCATTTTGTTAGTGTGTTACTAGGGTGTCGTGGTTGTTAGAATGTTGTTAGGGTGTCTGAGTGGTTGTTAGTATGTTGCTAGGGTGTCTGAGTGGTTAGTGTGTTGCTAGGGTGCTTGACTGGTTTTTAGTGTGTTTTAGGGTGTTTGACTGGTTGTTAGTGTGTTACTAGGGCGTTTGAGTTGTTGTTAGTGTGTTGCTAGGGTTTTTGAGTGGCTGTTAGTGTGTTGCTAGGGCATTTGAGTGGTTGTTAGTGTGTTGTTACGGCGTTTGAGTGGTTGTTAGCATGTTACTAGGGTGTTTGAGTGGTTGTTAGTGTTTTAGGGTGTTCGAGTGACTGTTGGTGTGTTGCTAGGGTGTTTGCATTTTGTTAGTGTGTTACTAGGGTGTCGTGGTTGTTAGAGTGTTGTTAGGGCATCTGAGTGGTTGTTAGTGTGTTGTTAGGGTGTTTGACTGGTTATTAGTGTGTTGCTAGGTTGTTTGAGTGGTTTTCATGGTGTTTGAGTGGTGGTTAGTGTGTTTTTAGGGTGTTTGACTGGTTATTAGTATGTTGCTAGGTTGTTTGAATGGTTTTCATGGTGTTTGAGTAGTGGTTAGCGTGTTGTTAGGGTGTTTGACTGGTTGTTAGTGTGTTACTAGGGTGTCTGAGTGGTTGTTAGTGTGTTACTTGGGTGCTTGTCTGGTTGTTAGTGTGTTGCTAGGGTGTCTGAGTGGTTGTTAGTGTGTTGCTAGGGTGCTTGACTGGTTGTTAGTGTGTTACTAGGGCGTTTGAGTGGTTGTTAGTGTGTTGCTAGGGTTTTGAGTGGTTGTTAGTGTGTTGTTAGGGCATTTGACTGGTTGTTAGTGTGTTACTAGGGTGTCTTGAGTGGTTGTTAGTGTGTTACTTGGGTGCTTGACTAGTTGTTAGTGTGTTGCTAGGGTGTCTGAGTGGTTGTTAGCGTGTTGTTAGGGCGTCTGAGTGGTTGTTAGCGTGTTGTTAGGGCGTCTGAGTGGTGGTTAGCGTGTTGTTAGGGCATTTGACTGGTTGTTAGTGTGTTGCTGCTGTGTTGTTTGCTGATCATGTTTCTGTGATCTCCCGGTATCTGTATGTTTTGGGTCTCTCCTTCACTGTGTGTCTGTGGGTTTTATCGCACAGCAGATGAAAATCTCTCGTCTCTTTGCTTGACATCAGTGTCTATCTGTGTTTTGTTTATCTGGAGTTATGAAGTTATCACTCAAGGTTTTCTGAGGCTGCCACTTTTTTCAATCTATATCGACTGACAGGCTCTTTCAGGCTTTTCATGTTGCATTTTGTAATTGTAGTGCAGGTCAGTGTGGAAAAATGAAAGCCCTGCTGCTCTGGGATGATATCTGGATGTCAGTTTTTGTACGTTTCTTTGAAATTTGCTCATTGAAAATGAAAATTGGTCTTGCAATGCAAACAATTTTAATAGTTGCATCATTTTCTTTCATGCAAAATTCAATTTCTTATGATTTGTTTTGATTTTGAGTAAAGTCTGACTGAGATTGACTGATACTTGTGTGTTTCAGTCTGTTCCAGCATTACTGTTATGCTCGTGGAGGGATGCGACACACCTCATACACCTGCATCTGTGGAAGGTAAACTCACCACCAGCAAACACAAACCATTTGAAAACTTACAAATCAGCCAAGTGCAGAAAAGAAACGTTCCGGTCAGCAGCACAGAGACTCTTGCTGTAATTACTGATGTTCTTACTGAGTGTTACACAAACAGCACAAGACCTTACAGTGCAATAACAGACCAGAAGAAATCATTACTACTGTGTGTGTGTGTGTGTGTGTGTGTGTGTGTGTGTGTGTGTGTTCTCTGAGAGGCTCTTAGTGTCAGATATCATTCTGTCTCCAGAGCAAAAACGTCTTGGATTACAAAGTTAAATCACAGCAAACATCTGGATGAATAAATACATTTCAGACGTGTTTTGGATTCAATCTTAAATGCATAGTTCACTTAAAAATGTTTTGTTAACCTGCAAAAGTGTAAAACACACTATAACAATGTAGTGCATGTGACGTGCATTATTTTCCAAGTGTTTTGCAGTCGTATGATTGGGTGTGATGAACAGACTCCAATTTAAATCCTCTTTTTTTTCACTGCAGATCTTAAATCTTTTTCATGCATATACAAACCTGGCACATCACGATCAGTTATAATAGTAACCTAACTTTCAGGTTTTGTCACAAAATTGGTTTTTTGTGGGAGTCGAGTGTAATTTCATATCTGAAAATACAAAGCCAATGGGAGGTTCAGTATTAATGTGACCACTATTGAACATAGAAGCATTGCAAAACTTCACTGTACCACTAGTGCATTTGTCACTGTGACTGAGTTTTTTGGGTTGTATGTTAACATAAATTTCGGTCAGTGGGAATAACTCCTCCATCCTGCATTACGGACACGCCGGGGCTGCCAATGACAAAACCATCCAGGATGGAGACATGTGGTGAGTTGTTTCTTGATTACTTGAGTCCGATTAGTTCTGTATCAGTTGTTGATTGTTGCTGGTTTTTCAGTCAGTGTAGTGTTGTATATTTCTCTCTTCAGTAGTTCAGGCTGCATCATCTCTTTATGAGCAGTCGCACACTGACCCCTGCTGGACAGGAACTAGAAAGACATTTTTCATTTTTGCAAGCACGTTTGAGATATGATGAGAAAATCATGAATTATTTACAGTAGCAGCTAATTTACTATAATCAGAGCATCTATCCAGGGTCATCTATTTTATATTACAGTTTAAAATAATAATAATCATTTAAACATAATTTTAAAAACCAAAACAGGTCTCTGGATGTTTTAAATTTTTTCGTAATTTAAAATTATATATCCATACAAAGAATAATTAAAGCAATACCTAGATGTGCAGAATTTCTACCCAAATTTGAGTATTACACTTAAAAGAGTTATTAATACGAAATGATTTTTTTCAAATATTATAATTATTTTTTTCCTGTGTTATAACTATATTTTAAAGTATGCGTTCTATGTATTTTTATTTTTTCCCCTCTTTGTATTCTATGAAACTTTTTTTTGTAATATCCTGTACGTTCAGTTCTGTTAAATTGTTTGTTGAAATCTGTAATAAAAAAAATTAATACAATGTAAAAAATTTTATATAAGTAAATAAATAAGACATTTAATTGTTAATATAACACGAATAGAATAGAGCAGGAATACTCGGTATTTGATGTTGTCACCAAATCATAAAACTAAATCCAAACCATAGAAGTGGCTTTAGATCTGAACTCAGGCTGGTGTGGAGGGAACGTTTCCTGTAAAAACTCTTCTTTTTCTGTCTGATTGTTTTCCTGGCAGTCTGTTTGATATGGGCGGTGAGTATTACTGCTACTCCTCCGACATCACCTGCTCTTTCCCAGTCAACGGCAAGTTCACCGCAGACCAGAGAGCCATTTATGAAGCCGTGCTGAAGTCCTCCAGAGCCGTGATGGCCGCCATTAAACCAGGTACAAACACAGAGTAATCATAGCCGGTCAAAATCTACAACCAAAACTGCTTTCAGACTACAGAGACAAAAAATGACATGTTCGCAGTATGAAGGAACTGGTCTGATTCTGTTTTGACACCTAGCTAACATTTTGAAAGAAGTCCTTTCTGCTCACCAAGGCTGCATTTATTTGATCAAAAATGCAGTAAAAATGTGAAATGTTATTGCAATTTCAAATAACTGTTTTCTATGTGAAATTTATAGTAAGATGTAATTTATTGCTGTGATCAAAGCTGAATTTTCAGCATCATTACTCCAGTCTTCAGTGTCACATGATCCCTCAGAAGTCATTCTAATATGCTGATTTGCTGCTCAAGAAACATTTCTGATTATTATCAATGTTAAAAACAGCTGTGCTGCTTCATATATTTGTGGAAATTGATACATTTTATTTTTCAGGATTCCTTTATTAGTGGAAAGTTCAAAAGAACAGCATTTGTTTGAAATATTATGAATGTCTTTACTGTCACTTTTGATCAATATAATTCATCCCAGCTGAATAAATTATACATTTCTTGATTTCCAAACTTTGAACAGTAGTGTATGTTGAGATTTGAGATTTATTATTTAAGAATGCTCTTCCTGAAAGAACAAACAGACCCCGTCTTTGATTGAGCGCTGAATCCTCAGCTGTGAAATGACCTCTGACCTCAATCTGATGATGGTCTCGGCTCAGAAAGGTCTCTGACTCTTCCCTGATGCTCAGGTGTGAAGTGGACAGACATGCATCGTCTGGCTGACCGGGTTCACCTGGAGGAGCTGCTGAAGATGGGGATCCTGCGTGGGAGTGTGGAGGAGATGCTGAAGGTTCACCTGGGTGCTGTGTTCATGCCACACGGTCTGGGTCACCTGCTGGGCATCGACGTCCACGACGTGGGAGGATATGCAGAGGTCAGTTCTGATCACAACAAAACTCAAACAGCAAACTCCGTTTCTTTTCCCTGAAGTCCTTGTGTAATGTTAGAGGTGCTTAGCGCTGGAAACAAAATCTGAAGCGATATGCATCATTTTAATATTGGAAGTTAAGACACATCAGCTAAAAAGAATTGTGTGTCACTACATCACAATCTTAGAGGCCTGGTTGATTTTAAATTTTTATCAAAGATAAATCTTAAAATGTATCCAATAAAGCTGACTTTTTATTTTTATTTCCTCTCTTTATATATTTAACAAATAAGCACCGAAATGTTATAAATTGAAACCACTTCTACCCGTTTCAATAACAGGTATTGCACATACTGTATTTGATTTTACCACATGCATGAAAGTGGGTCACATAAAGCCATATACTGTACTGGATAGAAAATCTCAGTTGCTTGATTGTTTATATCGTCTTCACATGGAAACTATATTATTGTCCAGTTCTAAACTGCTAATTGCCACTATAAGACATGAAGATATTATAATAAAAATTAACATTATACATTTCTGAAAAAAATTCTGAAGCCATGTTTATTTTGAAAAGCGCTATACAAATTGAATGTTTGTGTGCTAATATTGTAGAAAACAATCATTTGTTTTCATATTATATCAAACTATAAATTATGTTTTCATAGTCATCAAAATTGTTTATCTCAAAAGATCAAGGGAACATTTTTTCTTGACTTTGTAAAGCAAATGTTTAAGGGCCAAAATCAAGCTAATTAAAGGGGTCCTATTATGCTTTTTCACTTTTTCAACTTTAGTTTGAGCATAAAAAAGATCTGCAAAGTTACAAAGCTCAAAGGTCACTTCAAAAGGAGATATTTTATTTAACAGAAATCACTTTTCAAAATCTACAACGAACGACTCGTTTGGACTACAATGCATATTTTCCGGGATTTGTGATATCACAAAGATCGACAAATGGGACGAGACCTGGTTGAGCTGCACTAGAGAAGGCAACGAGTGCTATCACTATGTCGGAGACACGCTAGTTTCTCCAAGGCAGACAAACTTAGAGTGGTTACAATCATCCGGGTTTAAATCGCGCTCAAATTGATTTGATATTGATGCAATATTTACACTGAAGCTCGCAGGCGGCTATGGTAAGGGGCGTGACATTGCCCGAGTGCTGCCAATCACAACACACACCGGCCCAGCTATCCAATCACAACACACGCCGGCCCAGCTAACCAATCACAACACACACCGGCCCAGCTATCCAATCACAACACACGCCGGCCCAGCTAACCAATCACAACACACGCTGGCCCAGCTAACCAATCACAGCATATTTCGTATTTCAGAAGGTGGGCCTTCATTTGATTCAGGAACTATTCAAGCCGTTCATGTGTTTTTCGAACATCCTAGTATGAGATCCTGTTCTAGTACACCCCCAAAACAAAATCAAGACTTTGTAAAAGAGCATAATAGGACCCCTTTAAGATTATATCCAACATCCAACTACATTATAGTAAAATGTATTATATTTTGAACATTTTAAAATAATTAAACAATTTTTTTTAACTGTTACAATGATTTTTTTAAATAAATGAACTACATTTCAATGCAAAAAAAATAAACAAAATATGTTTGGCCCGCTGTGGTTTGAGCGTCTCTGTTGTAAAGGAAGGAACGTCTGCGTCTGTCTGATTAAACCAGCAGCGGTTGAAGTGTGTGGTGTGTTTCAGGGCATCGAGCGCATTGACGAGCCGGGGCTGAAGAGTCTGCGGATGGGCCGTGTGGTGCAGGAGCGCATGGTCCTCACGGTGGAGCCGGGAATCTATTTCATCAACCACCTGCTGGATAAAGCACTCAGCTCACCGGCGCAGTGCGGCTTCATCAATAACGACGTCCTGACGCGCTTCCGCGGCTTCGGCGGGGTCAGATCACAACAGACTTACTACAAACAAACCAGTTATATGTTCCAGCAGATGGAAATTATCAGTATTATTACAAAGAAACTAATTACATATTTCTTGATCAATCCATAACTGGGCCTTATTTTCTAAAACACCACGTAATCTTTACTGGTAATTTTGTTGATGGTTTGTCAATATATAATATGCTATAATTTATGCATAATTACATATAAATTATATACATATAAAATACACTATATATTTGTATTATTACTTTATCAAAAGCACTAAAGCTCCATTGTTTCAGATGTTGTAAATGTTTCAGTATATAACATTAAATGCTGTAATTTATTTACAATTAAACATATCATTAATTATATAAATATATAATGCACATAAAATTATGTGTGTGTGTGTGTGTGTGTGTGTGTGTGTGTGTGTACCTGTTTTTCTATTCTGGTGGGGACTTAAACCTGAATATACACACAGACTCATGGGGACTCATGTCACGTTGGGGACCTAAAATGAGGTTCCCATGGGTAAACAAGCTAATAAATCACACAGAATGAAGTTTTTTGAAAATCTAAAAATGCAGAAAGTTTCTTGTAAGGGGTAGGTTTAGGTGTGGGGTTGGTGTAGGGCTATAGAATATACGGTCTGTACAGTAGAAAAACCGTTACGCCTATGGAGAGTCCCCACAAGGATAGCTGACCAGATGTGTGTGTGTGTGTGTGTGTGTGTGTGTGTGTGTTTATATATGTTTTATCTTCATATAACTTTTTAACCAAAAGCACTAAAGTTCTGTTGTTTCAAATATTATAAATATACATTTCTGAAAGGTCAGACTTTATTTTTATGAGTATTGATGTTCGTACGTGCGTGTGTGTTTCTTTCTCTCAGGTGCGTATTGAGGATGATATCGCAGTGACGGCTGACGGCGTGGAGCTGCTGACCTGCGTTCCTCGAACCGTGGAGGAAATCGAGGCCTTCATGGCGGATGAAACGTCCAAACCCTTCAGTCCCATCAGCAGCCAGAAACTCTGAAGAGGAGATGATGATGATGATGATGATGACGACGACGACGACGACGACGACGACACTCCTTTTCTTCAACATATCAGACTTAAACCTGTATCTAAGTAAAGGAATATCTTTGATATTTCAAGGGAAATCAATCACATGACAGCTGTTGTTTGACTTCTCTGATATAAGTCCGCAAATTAAATTACAGGATCATTTATGCTTTCATGTAGCAGCCATGTAACAGTTTGTGTTTTAATTTTCAGAGTTTGATATTCTTCATAAAAGCAGCTCTGAACTTTACTCAATTCATTAGCATTATATTCTGCATGCTTTTTGCAAGTTTGTAAGACAATGCAATGCTTATTTTTAATAAAGGTCTGATTTTTCTAGCATCATTTAGAATCGTGTGCAAATTGATAATTTACTATTTCTGATAATTCTGTCATTTAAATCCCATATGATGTGTTTGTCAAACTAAAATTGATGGAATAGCAGAAAGCAAAGACGAGGAGAAAAATCCGGACACTCAATGTGACTGTAGGAATGATTTTTTTTAAACCGCCGATTATTCATTTTCCACTCAAGTCGGATCTAGGGTGTGCTGTGCGATACAGCATCGTCTGCGATAATATGGCAAGTGTTGTAATGATGTGCGATCTGACATTATTAAGTATATCACAGAGAGTGCGCGTACGTGATTTATTAGTCTATTAAAATTTCTGGTAAGATATCTGTACTTTTACTTGAGTATAGCTTTCAGGTACTTTATACACCTCTAACACTTTATTTGAAGAACCAATTCTCACTATTAACTAGTTGCTTACTGACATGCATATCACTAGCTTGTCTTGACTGTTTATTAGTATTTATATATAGCACATATTAATGCCTAATTCTGCATGACCATATTTTAAATCCCTTAATCATTAAACCCCATACCTAAACTTAACCACTACCGAACTAACTATTAATAAGCAGCAAATTAGGAGTTTATTGAGGCATAGTCGAAAGTGTTACCAACATTTTCACCATTATTAGCCTGAAAAAAAGATACAGCTCATTTAACACACATGACCTTTTGTGACTAACTGGCTAACAGAACTTTTAATTAAAAAGTAGAACGATTATTTGAGACATTCAAATACAGTTCAAGCTTCCAGTTCAAATCTACCTGAATCTTAATGTCAGCGTGGTTTTATTGTGTTCACTTCACACCCAACAGATATTACAAAAATATCATATTAGATTGTAGATTAGATACTGTATTTGGAGAAGAGAGTTCACCAAAAAAGTACTGAGTAATATTAATTAACTACATGTAGGCCTACTTACTATATGTTTAGGGTTAGGATTAGTGTTTGGCTTAAGGTTACTTGCATGTAATTATGCATAATTTATTGTTATTACTAATAGCAAGTAATATGTGTAACAAGGACACTTTAAAATAAAGTGTTACCTAAAGCTGCTGATAGCTAACTTGAACTTAATATTCATTCATAGGTATTCCTTCAAAATACTATTAGGGTTTTTTCTTCATCTTTAGGTAGCCATTGTTTGTTTGTTTGTTTGTTTGATCTGTCTAACTACCGTATTGTATGATGTTATTGTGCGCTGACTAAAATTGATTTATTGCTTATGAATAGTAATGACGCTTGTACTGACGCTCCAAGACAGTATCCAATCACCACGGACATTACCTAATTAATATTCATGAGCTCTGCCTCCTTCCACCCAAACAGAGAGGCGGGTCTCACGAGCTCACCGCTCTCTGTTCAGCTGGTAAGTTCACAGATTTAATTTGCTTAAAAAACAAATAACAGCTTTTACACACATCCAAGGGAGGACATGTGTCATCTGAAATGAGCTTCCATGTTTCTGAGCCTCGCCAAACAGGATCCAGTCGTTGTTTGTCTGGATTGTCGTTTTTAATGTTGTATTTGGCTCTGTGCAGCTGAACACACTATGAAATGCACAGTGTTTTCCCTTCAAAAACAAAGACTTATGGAGACAGTGAAAGTGAGAGAGCTGAGCTGATACTTTGCGTCCGGGAATTGATTTCACTTTTCCCTTTGTAACAACTGAACTGCATTCATCATCAGTGTTGGGGAAAGTTACTTTTAAAAGTAATGCGTTACAATGTTGCGTTACTCCATAAAAAGTAACAAATTATGGTACTTAGTTACTTTTTATGGAACGTAATGCGTTACGTTACTTTTGCGTTACTTTTTAAATCTGGACAGGGCTTGCTTGTTTGTTTTTAAAATAAAAAAGTTATATTTTTGGCAAATATAAAAGCCTTTTCACACCAAAAGTGAAATGAATAAGCCTCAGGCTGAAGGGAAAGTAAATTTACGTCCGTACAGTAGAATGCAGAAGAAGACATTTCAACAATTCATTCATTCATTCATAGAGTCATTTGTGCTTATTAGTACGGTTGAACTGGATCATCGAAGGTCAGAAGCAAAGACATTGGTTAATAGAATGGGATTAAATACATAAAGGATATTTGTGTTGTTTAACATTTAATTATTGCAGGTTTGCGTCATATTCTGAGTTGCATTATTTTTATTCATTTTGAGGAATACTGAATCTCAGTTTTTTTGTGAGTGAGATGAATTAATGCATATTCATATTTATTTTAGAACTACAGTAACATCTTCTGATTTCTGTCACCATGGCAACACCAGAGCTGTCAGTCAATAAATTGGAAACAAAAGTAACTTGCGTTACTTATTTGAAAAAGTAACTCCGATATTCTCTTGTAAATTAAAAAGTAATGCTTTACTTTACTAGTTACTTGAAAAAAGTAATCTGATTACGTAACTCACGTTACTTGTAATGCGTTACCCCAACACTGTTCATCATCATGTCTGTGAATAGCGCTGATGCACGTTTACCTCGAGGCTTGTCGAAAAATAACGATGGTAACCACAGTTACTACTGTAAAATACACCAATATATGGTCTTTATATCATTATCTTTATGTGAATTTTATTAAGTATTGGCCTATATTTGTATCATGTATAGGCATAAATGTCATTTTTGTTTTGTATTATAATATTTTTATTTTATTCATTTCTTATACCAAATTTTATTGCAGTAAATATACAGTAGTTGTTTATTTACCATGTTTGTTTGTTTTTTTTGTAAGTGTGTACGGAGTTTGCAATAAGTTGGACAAAAATGTATTGTCAAAAACATCAAAATTATATATATGTATATATATAATTTTTTTTTTTTTTTGATATCAGTACTGATTATAAGATGTTTCATATACTTATAAACTGTATTTCATTTTTCGTGTAGTGCACTTGATGGATCACAATATTTAATGGTTATACACTGACGACAAATATAAAACTCCACTGTAAAGACTGGACATGCCCTAAAAATAAGGCATCTACACTGACAAAGGTGCACTGTTAGGAACATCATGGACCAGATTCAGATTGGACATGGAGCTCAAGGATAAATTTTCCGAAATGCCCTGGAAGATTTGCGAAATGCTGATCTATATTATCGAGAAAGATCCTGAGCTGTTGGAACAAATCAAACAGGCCAGCTTTGACTTGATGTTGACCGATCCAGCAAATGGAGGAGGTGTTGTTCTCGCACACTATCTGAATTTACCTCTCATTTTTAACGTCCGATGGACTGTGCATGGAGAAGCGCATTTTGCGATAGCACCATCTCCTCTGTCTTACATTCCCTTCCCGCTTTCTCAGTTGACCGATAACATGACTTTTCTTCAGCGAACATATAATGTGTTGTTTTACATCATTCGGCTTTTCCTTTACAAGCGCATCGTTGGTCCTCATTACAGCGCTTTGTGCGACCGATATTTTGGTCATGATTTGCACTATTTTGAGTTATTCCAAGCAGCTGATATGATGGTGGATTTTGTTTTTGAATTTCCGACCATGCCAAATGTCATTTACGTTGGCGGTTTCCAATGCAAACCTGCAAAAGAGCTTCCGAGGGATCTGGAGGACTTTGTGCAAAGCTCTGGAGAGCATGGTGTTATTATTATGTCTCTAGGAATGTTAGTTGGCCAAATTCCTCTTGACATAGCTGATGAAATAGCAGCTGCGTTTGCTCAGCTTCCCCAAAAAGTGATTTGGAGATACACAGGAGCGCAGCCGTCGACTTTGGGCGACAACTCTTTACTGGTTAACTGGTTAGCGCAGAATGATCTCTTAGGACATGCAAAGACCAAGGTGTTTGTGTCTCATGGAGGAACTAATGGTATTTTTGAAGCCATTTATCATGGCGTTCCTATAGTCGGATTACCGCTTGTTTTCGATCAGGATTATAACCTTTCAAAAATGAGACATAGAGGTGTGGATAAAGTTGTGGACATTGCCAACATAGATAGAAGTATATTTAAAGATGCGTTACAAGAAGTGCTTACAGAGCCATCCTACAGGAAGAACATGCAGAAACTGTCCAGTCTGCATAGAGACACACCAGTAAATCCGTTAGTTAGCGCCCTCTTCTGGATTGAGTTTGTCATGAGACACAGAGGAGCTGCTCACCTGCGCACTGACTCTTATAAAATGCCCTGGTACTCGTACTACAGTGTTGATGTCGTAGTGTTTTTAGTGTTGATTGTGTCTCAATCTTAAAGTGATCAGATGTTTATGTTGTAGCTTTCGTGCAAAAAGAAAACGAGCAAAACAAGATTAAAGGGGACATTGGATGCCAATTTTTCACAAGTTGGTATGATTCTTTAGGGTCTTTGTCAAATGTATTTTAATTCATGAAATTAAAATTCCTCAATGGTCGTGTTAAACAACACCCTTTTTTACCATGTCAAAAACAGCTCTGTTTACAGCGACCCGTTTCGGTGCATGCCACTTTAAATGCTAATGAGCTACTGCTCACCCCGCCCCTCTCTTCTGTTTTTGGTGGTGCATCACCATCAAAAACAAAACGAATCCGCTGCGTCCTCGGTGGCTATGAAATGAAGACTCTTATGTTCATTTTACATCCAACTACTAAACACCTGCATTGCTTTGCTCGCTGCTCGATTAATACGGGACAGTCCGTCAATCAAAACTTCTTGATAATTGGGACTGTTTAGACTTTTTAGGGATTGAAAAAAGGAGTGAATGGATTTTTATTATTGTAGGGTGGTTGTGTCCACATACTGCTAAGACACATTTATATGCAAACGCCATGTAAGAGTGAATTTTGCATCCAATGTCCCCTTTTTTTTATACGGTCACCAGGATAGGGCACATTATGATTGTATATACTATAAATAAATATAGAAAAAATAAAAGCTTTATCTTCAAAATTTGCAAACAAAAAAGATTTATTTTCACATTAGCTGCATAAATTGAAAAATAATAGCATAGAAAATAGTTTAGCTGAAATAGATTAGCAGCTAATACAAGTTCCAAAAAGTGTAATAAAATAAACTGTTTCATGCCAAATCAAACTAAGTGTTAAAAAAATACTTGTTTGGTTTCTATTTATTGTAAATGTTCTTGTGTGTTTCAGTATTGACCAATTTTGGAGCATTGTTTAAAAAATTCTGACATTGTGAAAATGGATAAAAAGTACAATACAATAATACATTTGGGGGAAAAAAGAATAAAACTCTTGTGTGTAGCCTATTTTTACTGATTATGAGCATATAGATATTTCATAATAAATAAAAATGTAAAAATAAAAACTTAAACTTTAATATAATTATAGTTAATGGAACAGAGATTTACCATGTGAATTTTGATTAAATGCTAAATCTTAAAGTAAACATGAACCCATTTAATGTGCTTACACTCTTAAAAATAAAGGTGCTTCACGATGCCATAGAAGAACCTTTTTGTCTGAATGGTTCCATAAAGAACCTTTAACATCTGAAGAACCTTTCTGTTTCACAAAAGCTTCTTTGTGGCGAAAGAAGGTTCTTCAGATTCTAAAAAGGTAAGAAAGAGATGGTTTTTTAAAGAACCTTTGACTGAATGCTTCTTTGTGGAACCAAAAATGGTTCTTCTATTGCATCGCTGTGAAGAACCTTTTAAGCACCTCTATTTTTAAGAGTGTATGTAACATAATGTACTTCTGATAGAAATGATATATTTAATGTAGACTTCCATACCAGAATAACAGACCCGAATGGGAGAATGCATTTTTGGCTGTTGGTTGATGTTATACAGTATTTTAACATAGCAGCCCTCGCTTCCTGGAGTCAGAATAACATGCACTGATGAATCATTCACATTAACACCAGCGATATGTATTGAGAAAGTAAATAGTCTATTTAATTTCTTGCTGACCTTAAGATTGAAATGATTTCTTCCAGTATTATCCCTTCCAGAAACCATTAGCACATCATTAGCGCGGTTTTGTCCCGTCTGTAATTACGCTGATGTATTACAGTGACCTGCAGGACTCTGGTTTAATAGAGGTGACACTCAACCTACTTGTGCTGCTGTTACTGTCTGTAATGACAAAAAGAGATTTAATGTCTAACAGCGTTTAATCACCGCACCATGTCTTCAAAGCAATTACAGCTGATTTCAAGGATAACAGAGCTTTAAAATATAACATAAGTCTGGTTGACAGTCAATTAAAGAGTAGTTTTGCACATGAGGAAGCACTGCATATTATAATTTTTTTATTTGTTTTGTACTGTTAACACTCCTGATACAAAATATAATGTCTATAGACTTATACACCGAGTCTAGTGTAAAATTCAAATACAGGAAATCACTCAGATATACTGTAGTATAAAAATAAAATAACATACAAAGAATTATTCTGGCCAATCCCTTTCAGAAAGATAGTAAAACAAACACTTTGTGAGGCCTTTGTGAGGTAACACGCAGAGTTTATATCTAAAAGGTAATTGCAAGTTTTTCATCGCACAATGCAGAATTTTTTTTCTTGCAATTCTGAGTTTATATCTCACAATTCTGACTTATTTTTTCTTAATTCTGAGTTTACATCCTGCAGTTGTTTTTTACCCCACCTTTTAAGGTTATCTCACCATTCCGATTTTTTTAGTATCTCATAATTCAGACTTTTTTTTTTTTGGTCACTATTCAAGTTTCCATCTTGCATTTTTCTCTGAATTCTGAGTTTATATCTCATAATTCAGACTTTTTCCCTTGCAATTCTGAATTTGTATTTCACAATTCAGACTTTTTTTTCCTCTCAATTCTGAGACGCGATATGAACTCATAATTCGGACTTTTCCATCACAATTGCAAATTTCTCTCTCTCTCAATTCAGAGAAAAAAGATAGAATTGTGAGATGAAAAATTTGCAATTACCTTTTTTATTTTTTTAATCTCACGGTGGAAACAAGCTTCCATAGAAAATGAACTAATGAAAGTATTTGCATCTGGCTGGGATATGGAAAAGTAGAAAGTCCCTCAATATTCTTAATTGTAGTCCTTTGATAGTATCTTTTACATTTTATGTTTCTTTCCTGAATCCTTACACAAACTACATTGCAACTCTGTTTTGTTGTGCTGGTGTATGAATTATGACTGTAAAATTACCCGTTTTCAAGTTACTACTTCCTAAAACAGGTGTTGATGTGAGGCAGTTGTAAAACAGGCACTTAATAACAGAAATAATCATGTCAATCAAACGCAACACGCTGTCCGCTACTGTTTGTGTTTCCCTGCTGTTCTGTTTGAACTTCAATTAGACAGTGATGGCTGAACGTAAATGTCCGTTCATGAAAGTCATTTAGGGGGAAAGGACCATTAGTCATGGTGATAATCATCAGTCCTGACTAATGGAACCTGTCATTCATATAAAAATCTTAACATAGGGTAACACTTTACATTTACAGTGCTCATATTACGCAGAATAAAATGTGCAAAAATTGCATTTAGGCCACCTCAGTGTCACCTTTGAAGGTACAGTTTTGCACTTTTAAATGTAAATCTAATGAATTGCAACAGCACTAACCAAATGTGTTTTCATAACATCTCAGTTGACAGCATCTGTGATATGTTGCAAACAAAACAAAACAAAACAAAACAAAACAATTTATTTTAGTATTCTAGTATTGCAAAAATTGCATTTAGGCCACCTCAGTGTCACCTTTGAAGGTACAGTTTTGCACTTTTAAATGTAAATCTAATGAATTGCAACAGCACTAACCAAATGTGTTTTCATAACATCTCAATTGACAGCATCTGTGATATGTTGCAAACAAAACAAAACAAAACAAAAAAATTTATTTTAGTATTCTAGTATTTATTGCATTTTTAAATTTATTTTGATTTTAATGTAAACATTTTAGCATATATTTTTTATACATGTATAGAATATAGAATTTTTAATACACTATGGTTCATTATTTTTATATATTTAAAAAATGTGTAGAATATAGTTTTTTTTTTTGCATTACAGTACTTCATTGGCATAATTTCTCAATATTAAAAAATTAACTATTTTTCTAAAATACATAGGCTGTATTATTTATTCTGTATGAAAATGAGTATCCTATGAGTTGTAGCATTCACTGGCTTTACATGCTCATGAGAGAAATTGAAATAACATTACACAGACAGGTTTAGTAAGTGATTTGATCACCCTTTAGTGTAAATGCATAGGAGTCCAAATGACTGTCAATTGATCACAAATGCTGTCAATAGAGTTTAACTTCATTTGAAATAATCCTATAAAGTGTAATTTTGCCCCCAAAATCAGCCTTTATGATATAATTGACTCACCCTCTTGTCGATCTAAAGCTGTATGACTATTTCTGCCTTGAGGATAATTATGCTGTTTGTTGTCTTCCATGCAATTACAGTGAACGAATGATTTCAAGCTTTAAAATTGGCGCAGAAGCACCAAAAAAGTAGTCCAAACTTTGAGGAATAGACTGAAATCATTACTCACTGACAATTTTCCCCTTCTGTTAACGCTTGTGATCAGATCTGATTCATGGATGAATCATTCAGACCAGTTTTGGAGAAAGTTTCAGTCCACATTCATTCAGTTGCAGTGAAAAGAGTGACCAGCACCAGCTTCAGAATTGGTCCTTCATTCTTCCACAGAAGAAAGAAAATCATACACGTCTGGAACAACTTGAGGGTGAGTAAATGATGACTGAATCTTCATTTTTGGGTGAACTGTCCCTGTTAGCACATGTTATTCTTGTGTGTTACTCACTGCAGTACATGAACACTGTACTGTAAAGAGTGTTTTCTGCAGTCGGGTGAGGAAGGGTGTCTATCAGCTGGAGCTGTAGAGCGTCATCTCTGCTACATTGGCATCTTGAGTTTCCAGCTCCTGCTGGCAGCTTTCTCTGATCACATACACGACCAGTCCGAAACAGATCAAAATGAGCAGCACTATGCCGATCACCTGTTAATGACAGATAAACAGTGCACGTCTGTAATGGGTAACATGTAACCAATTATTTAATAGAAATATCCATGACACAGTGAAATGGGTGAATCACACAAAACTTGTCTTTAATGTCACCCATAAAAAACATTATATGTGATATATTACACAAATTATATATTTTTAGTGCACTGTAATGCATTGTTTTATGCATTTAAAACAAATGCTTCATTGTCATAATGTCTCAATGCAAAAAAAAAGGACTTAATTTGTCTTAAATAGTGTTCTTTTAGTATCACTGACTGAGATACTGTTGTAGTTTTTATTGATATTTATTTTTTATTTTCATTTAAATGTAACAACAATTGTAAAGTTTTGGTCATTTTGTTTTTGGAAAGTGTGTTTTTGTCTTTTTTATTTAAATATGTCTACTTTTTTATTAATTTTATTTCAATTTTAATTATATAAGTACTAAGTAGATCAAGTTAAACTAGATTAAAATGACAAACGTTTAATAAAATGTTTGTATATTTAATTTTATTTCATTTCAGTTAACCTTTTTTATTTCAAGTAACAAAAATGTTTTAATTTTAGTTTTACTTAACTATAATAACCCTGGCCTTTAAAAAAAAAAAAAAAAAAAAGTATTATTTTCATTTTATTTTGAGGTGAAATGTGACCTAGATGCGTTTTTGTGTGAATCACACATAACATTTTCATAGACACATTAGCAAAACATGTACATTGACTTTAATGGACATGGAAATGAATTATTGGGTTACAGAAGAAGTAAATGTAATGAGAAAGTTTCATTAGTGGACTGGATCTCAAGAATCTATAGTCAAGACAGGAACAAATCTATAAATGTGACTCTGGAGCACAAAACTTGTCATAAGTAGCACAGGTATATTTGTAGCAATAGCCAACAATACATTGTATGGGTCAAAATTATCCATTTTTCTTTTATGCCAAAAATCATTAGGATATTAAGTAAAGATCATGTTCCATGAAGATATTTTGTAAATTTCCTACCGTAAATATATCAAAACTTAATTTTTGATTAGTAATATGCATTTCTAAGGACTTCATTTGGACAACTTTAGAGATGATTTTCTCAACATTTAGATTTTTTTGCACCCTCAGATTCCAGATTTTCAAATAGTTGTATCTCAGCCAAATATTGTTCTATCCTAACAAACCATACATCAATGGAAAGCATATTTGTTTAGCTTTCAGATGATGTATAAATCTCAATTTCAAAAAATTAACCCTTGTGACTGGTTTTGTGGTCCAGGGTCACAAATGTTTATACTGATAGCATCAAAGTTCTATGTATGTTCTCAAAATTCCACAAATGTATCACTGTATCTGTGAAGCTCTAAAAATGCATGGCTTCATCTGCAGTGTTCTAAAAGGCCCACTGATGCGCAAGAACACAAAAAGAGCAGCGGATCTCACCTGAGACTCCACAAACAGTCGCTGTGAGCGCAGCATGAGTTCCTGAGGAGTGACGCTCTCCTCTTGAATGGGTTCGCACCATTTCTGCGGAGCGGCTTTGTCCACGATCACGAACCGGCCGTGCCAGTCTGTCATCGCGCAGGCGAAATACTGACCGTCCAGGAAGAGCAGGATCAGCCAGACCACGACGGGAACGAAGCTGGACAGGGACATGGTCCTCCTGCACCAGGTGTCACACCTGCATCCCTGAATGATCATCATGAGCGCGAAGGCCATGACGGCGGGAATGATGAAGAATGCGGAGGAAAACAGCCCGTTCCAGGCCGGATTGCACGGACACTCAAACTCCAGCTCCACCAGCTTCTCCAGTCCCATCAGGATGAAGCCGAAGGCCACGTTGGACACCAGAGGACTGTTGCTCAGCTCATTCTTCAGTCTCGTGAGCCATTGTTGTCGACTTCCCATACTAACAACACCTGAAAGTCAGAGGAGAGCTGGCCAAATTCCTCCCACACATTTGCAGAAGGTCACTGATGCGAGACGAATTGATCCCGGGGCAAGTTTTCCCCCTCCTGACCTTTACGTTCCCATTGGCTCGGAGCAAAGGTGGGTGTGTCATTCCTCAGCTCCGTGCTGCGGATCATTGGCTCGCGGCGGGCGGCAGGTGTGGCTTCCGATTTAAATGTTTCTTGACGTGCTTGAGTAAAGTGGAGGTAAAATCGGCGTGACTGCAGATCTCAACGTGCTGTGTCATCAGAATCCTTCTAAACTCGTAAGCATTGTTTAGGGTGTCCTTTACTCCTGGGAGCTTTCTTTAAAACCATCATTAGACATGCAAGCACGAGCGGGCAAAAGTTTGAACACAACGTGTTCCTTGTGACCCTAATATCTCTAAACTAAAAACCTGAAGTTGTCTGAAATGAGTTTAGTAGACATGCGCCTCATGAACATGTCTTTAAAAATAATAAACAAAGAGTAGGCATGTTCATTTTTATGCATTATGATGTAAGTACAACAGTTAATCAACTTCATAATTAAAAGCAGATCATAAAACAAATGTATTTGATGTCTGTGGCATTTTTTAATACCACAGTATTTTTTATGTCATATTGAATAATGCTAGAGGACCGAGAGCAATAATAAACAAGCAAATAATTCTTACTCAGCAAAACGGACTTAATTTATGCTCCTTATGACCTTAAAACTTTCTGCTTAAATCATCATTTAACAAAAAGAAAGTGTGCTTGTATTTGAATTGCTTTCAATTTTTAAATAATAAAGTTTAAATAATAAAGTTCTTTTTTTTTTTTATTAAACAGAACATTTGATAATCAAAAGCAGATCATAAAAGATGTCTGATATCACAATATTTTCACTGTTTTATTTAACGCCACAATACTTTGTTTCATCAAACTGAATAGTTATAGAGGAAGCAACAAATAATGTATGCACAGTAAAGTAACTGTATTTGTAAGTTGATCCAGCAGATAGCACTGTGTGAATGTGAGGGGTGCAGACAGAGGTCATGGCTGTGCTCATGTCTGTTAATCCTGACTGACTGTGCCCACGCTGTGTGGATAACATGCACTTTCTTGGAGAATATCTCTAGTGCCCTAGATAAATATCCTGTGGAGCCCCTGAGACATAAAAAAAAAACATGATATTACTGTGCTTACTGCTATCAACATTTTTGAAGTACTTGATTTGGAGTAGCTTGTAAAGAACATTGTACATAAATCATTCATTGTATAAGGAGATCGGGGCTAGTTGTCACAAATGCTATATCTCAGTAAAGGTTTCAAGTTTTCTTCAGCAGTGCTTCTGTTAGTTTCAAACATCAACACTGTAGCCTACTTTTTTCTTTTTCTTTTCTTTCTTTTTTTTTGAAGTTGTGTAAAAAGATTTTTGCGGGAAAAATATTTAGAAGTCTTTCTACTTCAAAATGTCACATTTAGTTCATTGTGCCACTTGCAGTTTCTTTGTAATTTTTTGTCAAATTTACTAGCAGTTTTGGAGTGAATGTTTTTAAAGTAATTTTTCAGTGAAGTTCGAAACAGAATGAATCAATGATTTTTTTTTTTTATTCTTCTTATGTATTATATTTATTATAAATTCTGTACTTTAAACTAAAATTCAAATATCAAATTTTTTTAATTGTTGGGTAACAAAACCACAATGACACTGAAACAAGAGTCACTATATAGTATAAAAAGTAGACTTGAACGGTTTCAGGACAAGTCAGCAACGAGTTGTAGCTACAAGTCAGCTTCAGGCAAGTGGTTGCCATGTTTTTTAATCCGTTTTAAAAGTTGCAATTTTATAGAATTTGTTTAAAAGTTTTATTATGTTCTATTAAGTTGTATCAAAAATGACGGATATTTTTGTAGTAGGTTAATTTTTGAATTTTTTTGGTGTCGTTCATTTTTCATTTTCACAATTCAGCTTGTTTCTACTCAAAATTCAAAAAGTTAAAAATTCCAACAATTCGATTTTGCTTTAAAAACAAAAAACTTTATAGGACAACATACCCCAATTTGAATATAGGTTTTTAGATAGATAGAATAGAAAAAAACAGAAAGATAGTGTTTTTAATAGAAAACAAACAGAGTGCAAGTCTTAAAGGGTCGTGTTTTTAAATATACAAAAGAAAACAAATAGATAAAATAGAATTAGAATAGAGAGTGCTAGAGTTTTAGGCATCTCAGTATAAACACGCTGAAAATATGCGCTTTTATTTCACTTTGTTTTACTGTGGAGTAATGTTTCTTTTTTGATTCTATTGAGTGGCCTGCGCAGTCGCTGCGCAGAACTGACGCGCTCGAGGCCCCCGCGGGAGCGCGCGCGCCGACAGCTGATGATGCGCGCGAATGAGCCGCGGGTGCGCGCACTGACAGCCGAAGGTTCTCCGCGATGACGGACACTCCGATGGCCCATCATCATCATCTCCAGCAGCAGCATCAGCATCCGCATCCCTGAGCTCCGGACAGCATCAGCATCATCCTCATCCTCACCGGTCCTCCATGCAGCAGAGCCGCCACGCAGCGCCTGTCGCGTTTCTCGCCGTCTGTCCTCGCTCCTCCTCCGCCATCCTCTGCGTCTGAAGCCGCTCCGCGTCCATCACCTGCTCGCCGTGTCCCGTCTCCATCCTCCCGCAGGATGCTGTCCTACACCGGGATGCTCGCGCTGCTCCTCGCGATGCTCCCATATGTATCATCTCAGAACGGTAAGAACGCGCTCGTCTGGGATCTGTGTGTAATCTGCTTTAGAGGTCGATGCCATCTTTCTGATGACAGACACCCCGCTGCATTACAGTCAGGCTGGTTTGTGTTCGTGTTGTTTACGCTCACCCTTCTGACATTCACGTCTTCGCACCTGCGATGAGATCTCATGACTGAGGAGAAACCTAAACATTATGTAATGTCCTGATGTTGAAAGTTACTAATACGTGACCCAGGTCCACAAAACCAGGAATCTGAGGGTGCAAAAAAAATAAATACAAAAATCTAATTTTTGAAAAAATCACTTTTAAAGTTGTCTAAATGAAGTCCTTAGCAATGCATATTACTAATCAAAAATTCTGTTTTGATATATTTACGGTAGGAAATTTACAAAATGTCTTCATGGAACACGATCTTTACTTAAAGGGGGTCATATGATGCTGCTAAAAAGAACATTATTTTGTGTATTTGGTGTAATGAAATGTGTTTATGCGGTTTAAAGTTCCAAAAACACATTATTTTCCACATACTGTGCATTATTGTTTCTCCTCAATGCCCCGCCTTTCTGAAGCGCTTCGATTTTTACAAAGCTCATCGGTCTGAAAAGCGAGGTGTGCTCTGATTGGCCAGCTATCCAGTGCGTTGTGATTGGCCGAATACCTCAAGCGTGTGACGGAAATGTTACGCCCCTCACCATATTGTGATGCCTGCGGCAACCACATGTGACGACTCCGGGCTGGACTCCGCTTCGTCCACGGTGAAAGCCGATCCGGCGATCCTCAGCGCGAAGTTGCGGCAACCACATGTGACGACCCCAGGCTGGACTCTGCTTCGTCCACGGTGAAAGCCGATCCGGCGATCCTCAGCGCGAAGTTGTAGTATTTCCTCAGCAACCAGCACGGATCAGCTCCAGGCATGACGAAGCGATATCGTCCTCTTTTGGAAGACCAAACAAAGTAGTTTCGCTTTCACAACGACACACAGCGTCTTCACGACATGGCGGCGGCGGCAACAATACTACAGCGAGAATAAAAGTTACGCCTTCTTTCTTTGCGTGAACATTTGGGCGGTGTTATGCAAATCTTCCCACATAGTGATGTAGACATGTGGGGGCGTGTTAGAACGAGCCGTTTTAGGTAGGTGTGGCTGACTCTTAACTTTTATAAAGAATATCTCTTTGGATTTGAGACTTTAGTCTTTGCAACTTTACAGATCTTCTTTATGCACCAAGAGCTTGTAACACTCCAAAGAGAAAGCAACAATTGAAATCGCATAATATGACTCCTTTAATATCCTAATGATTTTTGGCATTTTTGACCCATACAATGTATTGTTGGCTATTGCTACAAATATGTCACTACATATGACTGGTTTTGTGCTCCAGGGTCACATATAGAACCAGGTTTTAGTCTGAGCTAGAATGCAGTAGGAGTTCTATGTAAGCGCATCTGCTTTAGAAATGGAAAGCCGCGTCTTTGTGAGTGGTAAATAATGAGTGCGTGTCCCTGAAGGCATGTCTCTGACTTTACATGCTGGAGTGTCAGCTGTGACCAGGAGAGGGCAGATATATCACCTGCAGACAAACAAGGCCAGGGTATTCCCTCTTCAGGATCCAAAAAAAAAAAAGGAAAGGGGAAAGAAAAACAACAGCGAAGCATCGGTCAGTTTTGTGTCCAAAAAGGCTGTTTTTGTGCAGCGCGTCACCAGAAAAAGCATCTGGCGAATGTAAACATCAAATATGATCTGAACAGAAACAGGTTCTAGCAGCACAGATGTCTGGCTGTAAAATGTGTAGTCGACTAGAAATGTATTTAATGGGCTTATGAAAGTTTTATTCAATCCTGAGAATATGTTAGTGTGGCTGAATGGCTGTTTTAACCAGATCAGGTAGAAAGAGATGATCCGATGAGAGGCGTGTAGTTTCTGCACCAAATATTAATGCAAAATATTGACTTTCAGACAGTTTTCCCGAAATGTCTGGCTGCTGAAGCGAACAGATTAATATTTTAAAAGCCTCACATTGTGACCAATTATCTATTTATTACAGCTCTATAGCAGGGTTCTTATATAACTAAAACTGAAACTAAAATATAACCATTAAAAAAAACATTTTGGTCACTTGAAATAAAATAAATGTTAATGAAATCAAACATAAAAACTATTGATTTCTGCTTCCAAAAATTAATAACAGCTAATATATGTATATATAAACAAGAACTAAAGTCAAATACAATTATGCTCAACAACTTTTAAACTTTTTAAATTCAACATATTAGCAAAAACTATAATGGTATATCAATTATACTAAAATAATGCTGATCTATATATTAGTTTCATTATGTTGTACAGTAGTAGAGTGTGTGTGTGTGTGTGTGTGTGTGTGTGTGTGTGTGTGTGTGTGTGTGTGTGAGA
>NW_015537936.1:752544-754012 GCF_001515605.1 Sinocyclocheilus anshuiensis | reverse complement strand
AAGCTCTGCTTTGATTTATCCAGACATAAGGTCAGTGGCTCTCCTGGATAATCCAGCTATTGTTTGGTAAAGCCATCTGAACAGATTCCAGACCCTCTGTAGGCACCATGACTGGCTGCTTTCTCAGGGCTGAACTCTGGGATTCAAGCTCCAATGCGGCCCACTCAAGACTTAATATTCAAATCTTAATATTAAAATATGCCTAGAATAATTCACTGTTTCCTGAGACCAACTGAAAGCAATAATTCAGAACCCAAAAGGAACAAGCACCTCATGTGAAGTAGAGTTGGTTAGAGGACATGTTTAGTGGTTAGTATTGAATAGCCAGGCATTTGACTGTTATCAGCTTATTCTAGCGAAGAACTGCCCACTTATAAGGAAGAGACAACCTGAGCGAACTGTAAAGCGATTCGTCAGAGTTTTGTTTTTAAAAACAATCAGTCAGATTTGAGCTGGCATTGTCAGCCAGTGTTTGTCATTTTTCCATGCAATATGAACCAGACAGTCTTTGACTGGACTTTTGAGTAAACTAGTGTTCTCTTGTACCTTTGACAAGGGGTTAAATGCTCGTAGAAGAACTAGGTTTGTAAGGTGAACATTGACATTATTCAAACATTTGGCATGACATACAGTATTTGGTGTAAAATAATTACACTGTATAAAGTGATGTTCTTACTCAGTATTTTTGTTTTCCAATACAGTCATCTAAAATTATTCTTAAATCAAGATGCATTTAACTGTAGAGCATTGCAATAATAATACTGTCAAGGTCATGAGTTCAATTCTCAAAGAATGCATGAACTGATAACATGCAGTGCAAGTCATTTTGGATAAAAATGTCTGTCAAATGCATAAATGTCTAAACGTAAATTTGCAAAGATGCAAAATGACAAGATATAAAGTCTACCATTTATTTTTGGTAAATTCATCAAAATAAACTGTGCTTTTGCTTAAAATGAGACAAAAAATATGCCAATGAGGTCAGAAAATAGACATAATTTAAAGAGAAAAATGTTTATTTTTCTGAATGCAGGGCAGATTTTGCTACTATTTTAAAAACAAACTCAATTTTATCAGAAAACAATCTTATGTTATTTCTTATGCATTTCAAGTAAATGCATCCTGATTAAAAAAAACAACAACAAACAATGTACGAAATACAATACGTATTTGTATTGGAAAGCAAGTAAAAATACAAAATGATTAAATATAAAAAGACAATTATGATTGTTAAAGATATTTTTAAATGATTCTTAAAATACTTTCTTGGCATGATTGTGTTTACATAAAATATTGCCAAAGCAATATTATTGCTCTAAGTAATTACAAGAAAAAGAAATATACAGTATTACAATGACAAATAAAAATTTACAAATATTAAATAAATAATTAATATTAAAGTATTAAAAATAGTACAAATAGTATTAAAATATGGTGCTAAAATAAGGTGCTAAGTAATGAATTTATA
>NW_015537936.1:737247-752534 GCF_001515605.1 Sinocyclocheilus anshuiensis | reverse complement strand
TGTCTTTATATATACATAATAAATATACACAGTACACGCACATATTATGGACAGGAAAACCTTTATTTTGGATGTGATTAATAGCGATTAATCGTTTGACAGCACTTATATATATATATATATATATATATAATATACACACATGCAAAATGTCATTAAAAAAAATAATAATATATATATATATATCATCACTGATATTCAGGGTCACAAAGAAAAGTCTTATCTATTTTTGAGTATATCAAGACCAGCCCGAGACGTTAGTGCTGCTCAACCAATGGTGTGAATTTGGGGCGGGAATTACTGTTCAACTAGGGTGTTTGGGAAACCTGTTTTTATCATTGCATTATTTTTGCAATATGTATGTGACGCCAGTGGCACAGAAATGCATGGCTCCAGCTTAATTTATTAGATCTGAATCCCAGCATTCAGACTGGCTTCATCCCAATCTCAGTCTCAGTTCTCACATCTGCACACAGCAGCTGTGCAGCGATCTGCCGCCTTCCCTTCACACGCTACGTTACCTGCAGTTCGTCTTACTATTAATTAATTCATCTGATTGTAGGAATGAAGATGTAAACAGTGTGTAGCTTGCATATATAAAGCCCTGAACCATTACTGACTGTGCGCTTCGCTCATAAGAGCAGCAACAGATATCTACAGGACTGTAAATGGCTTTGCTTCATTCTGCTGCATGCTTCTATTATTAGAACAGACACGAGGATCGCAGAACTGTGGCTTTGTAGTTATTTTTGCGGCAGAGAATCCAGTAACTCTTAATGGGCTGGGGCTTTATGGGGCGGTTTGTGTTTGTCATTCGGTCAGTGCTGTCTGTAATAGAAGCAGAAAACCACACTGTAATCTCAGTCTGATGGAAAGGCTGTATTCATTGTGGCATGCGGCGTGAATATGTCTATTGACCATGTCTAATCTGGCCTCATGAACAATTCACGGTATAAAGGCACTCTTCTGAGTATAAATAGCTCACGAGTTACAGTAACATCCATGGCTGACAGCCATGAGATTGAAGGTGTTTTTAAGGGAGTCACAAATAAAGATTCTGTCATCGTTTTCTCATTTTCATGACTTCTGTTCTTTGGCGGAACACAAAATAAGAGCTTTTGGGCTTCGTTTATGATATGATTGTTTAGTTTTGAGCAGTATGAACATTCTGCTGAACATCTGCTTTTGAGAAAATAAAAGTGAATGGTGACAGAATATTCATTTTTGGTTGAATTCAAGTTGTGAGCTGTAGCTTTTGAGATGCTAATTACAGTATTAATCCTATTTAAGGCAGATATGCTCACATCTTTGGCTTATGGCTAGTTGACGTGTCCTATGGTGAGACATGCTATACTTTATCTAAAACTATTTCAACAGCATTTTGATCATTCTTCTTGCAATTATTATACATGTGGATTTTCTGACCTCATATTAATTGAAATATTTGTACTTTTAATTAATTTGTCACACTGCAGAACCATTTCAAATGAGCTAGTGAGGACTGTTAGAAATGGAGGGAACATCAAAGAAATTGTAGATATATTATTCATATCAATATTATTTTGATTAATGCAAAACATAAGATAATAAGATCTTGTTTTTTGAAAAATGTTATCAAAATGAAGTGTTTATCCATAAAACGAGGCAAACATCTGTCAGTAGTCTCAGAAAAATAAACTTAATTCGTATTTTCCTCATAAACTCACTTAACTATGATCAGTTTCTCAGAAAATAAGACTTCTTGTCATTTTGCATC
The DNA here is from genome assembly GCF_001515605.1 of Sinocyclocheilus anshuiensis. Taxonomy (NCBI): domain Eukaryota; kingdom Metazoa; phylum Chordata; class Actinopteri; order Cypriniformes; family Cyprinidae; genus Sinocyclocheilus; species Sinocyclocheilus anshuiensis. The sequence continues at coordinate 750,778 of NW_015537936.1, read as the reverse complement.
TCAAGTACATTATATCTTGATTTAAAAATGTTGACATTTTTCTACTGGAAAACAAGACAAAAATACAAAAAGATTGTGATTATGATTATGACCATTTTTGCACGTGACATGATTGTGTTTACATATAATATTATAATATTAAATTTCATTATACACAAAACCATTTACAAGGAAAAAAATACAACATTGGCATAAAAAATACAATTAAATTAATAAAAAAATATTAAAATAAGGGGTTAAGTAATGAATTTTATATATATATATATAATTTGCGTACACACATACATATATGTGTGTGTGTTTAAAATAAAATAAACATTTATCAAGACATTCTGATAAAAAAAAAAATGTATGTCTGGTGCTGTACATCCCATATCCCAGCTGAACATTCAGAGTTATTGCAAGAAACTCCGCTTTGGCCATTATTTGTTGTGTATATACAGTCATCTTTTGAAATCACATGACACGTTGATCCGTGTATGAAAACGGGCACATGTTGTTCTTTGCGAATGGCAGGGCATTAACTCGCTGGTTGAGATTTACCAAAAATTCATGTAACACCTGCGCGAACCGTTAAGAGTTCTACCGCAGAAAAAAAATGACTCATTCTTACCACCTGTGTTAGATACTCCATATGCAATTTACGGGTGACGTTATTAGAAAGAAGATGAAGAAATCACAGCCTGTCATGGAAGAGAAAAAGATGCGACATGCACTGCATCGTGACTCTAAAATCATGATATGAATGCACCGCAGGATCACTGATTATTGTTTAATATAGTAGACAGATTGACAGGCAGACACTCGTGACCCGTTCCACCTACTCAACACTCGTGTGTGTGTGTGGAAATATGGCAGCGGTAGCTTGTGTTTTTGGATCTGCGTGGTGTTTTATTGTCCTCCAGTGAGCCGTAATTCCCACCGGAGAGGTGAAAAACTCAAGTGCTCCCGTTAACACACTCAAGCTGCCAGATCCCACCGTTAAACGCCTTTTTTAAGTTGGCACGGGTTGCTGTAAACAAAAGCAGGTTAACACGTGAGAATATTAGAGTATCATGTAATTATTTCAGAATTAGCAGCATTGCAATATTGAACAGTTTATTGAAACTGAATCATGTTTAAAGGAATAGTTCTCCCGAAAATTGAAAATTTGCTGAAAATGTCCTCAACCTCAGGCCATCCAAGATGTAGATGAGTTTGTTTCTTCATCAGATTTGGAGAAATGTAGCATTCCATCACTTGCTCCCCAACCTCTCAAGATCCTCTGCAGTGAATGGGTGCCGTCAGAATGAGAGTCCAAACAGCTGATAAAAACATCACGATAATCCACAAGTAATCCACACTTAACACATCAGTTAACATCTTGTGAAGCCCACATTTTTAAGTTCAAACTTCAGAGTCCATAATAATCCATAATAATGTTTCTTTCAGTGAAAAAGCTGGTCTGAATCAGGAGAGAAATCTGCACAGATCAAGCACTGTTTACAAGCCAAAACAACATGTGGATTGATTATTATTATTTGTGGCTATAAAGATTTTTAAAAAAAGCATCTCGATGGATTTGTTTCTTACAAACACAGCTTTTGTCTTCTCAAGATGTTAACTGATGGACTGGAGTGGTGTGGATTACTTGTGGATTATTGTGATGTTTTTATCAGCTGTTTGGACTCTCATTCTGACGGCACCCATTCACTGCAGAGCATCCACTGGTGACGCAATGCTACATTTCTCCAAATCTGATGAATAAACAAACTCATCTACATTTTAGATGGCCTGAGGGTGAGTAAATTGTCAGCAAATTTTCATTTTTCTTTTCATCCTTTAAATCTAATAGCATAATCTTGAGACACATGAACATGCAGAAGTAGCATGCTGGGCACAAGTTGATTTGATTGAAAAGCCTCAATGAATGCATGTCATTATGCACCGCTGTATGCACCATCCAGATGTTTCTGTTCCCGGAGAGGCTTGCGGAGAATGGCGCTCCAGTAGAGAAGGTGTGAAAGCCCAATCTGTTCGTTAGGGTGGCTGAAAGCTCCAGACACGGATGCCTTTATTCAGAGAGAATATAATTATGGTTCACACGATCGTGCCTCAGGCAGGGAATTCAACTACGTGAAAATTGTGTCTTTTCATAGCTCACTCCACACACCCACAGACACACCGGCTTCCATCCGTGTCTCTCTGCTGTTTCTGAACACCTGAACGCTCACTGAAATCAATCTCAAGTCATTGTCAATACGACCAGGAACATGCATTTAAAGTCTAATTTGATTTCATGTTGAGCTTGCATTTCTAGATACATGAATGTTAAAGGCTAGTGAAGCATGTCGACACACTTCTGTCTTTTAGTAATGTCATCTTCCTGAAGAGAGACAAACGAACATGCTGAGCTTAATCCATCTTGTATTTGTGTTTAGGAATGATGATTAAAAGACATCTTAGGCGTCCTCTGAGCGCCGGTTCATTTGTCATCCTGAGATTATATGACAAAACCACCTCAGTCTCCTTCAATGACCTGCCAAAATGTTTCCTTTGCCAGTTTCTTGAATGTAAAATGAGAAAATTACTTTCCAAATATCCTTTTAGATACAGAAAAAAGCGCTAATAGGGCTGTGTAATGAAAATTTAGTGCGATTTTTGTTTTATTGTATCATTTTTATATTGTATAATTATTATTAATATATTATTACACTTCCAAAAAAGTGTTTTCTATGTGACTATATAGTCAAATGTAATTTATTACTGTGATCAAAGCTGAATTTTCAGCATCATTACTCCATGATCTTTCAGAAATCATTCTAATATGCTGATTTATTATTACATTTCTGATTATTATCAATGTTGAAAACAGTTGTGCTGATTAATATTTTTGTGGAAACTGTGATACATTTTATTTTTCCGGATTCTTTGATGAATAGAAAGTTCAAAAGAACAGCATTTATTTGAGACCGAAATCTTCCATAACATTATACTGTAAATGCCTCTACTGTCACTTTTGATCAATTTAATGCGTCCTTACTGAATAAAAGCATTAGTTTCTAGTAGTGTATATTATGTTATATCACGGATATCAGATAAATCACCCAGCCCTAACACATTTTGACACGTTTTATTGATATTTGGCTGTGAGTTCCAGCTCGGTCCAAATGCGACTCTACTGTAGATCTGAAAATGAGACACATCGTGAGCTCACAGCGCTCTGGGATGATTGAGTCCCCATCTTGAGCAGTCGCTAGCACTTGGAGGCAAGCCTAGCCTGGCGTCACGGGCGGCATTCATCACGTACCAAGGTTAAACTGAACTGCAGTTTCGAAACTATAAGCACCGTCGTCATGTCAATGTGATATTTCATACTTGCACCCAGAGGAAAGAACCATCACAAATGAGATCTGTCGTTGATTCTCCTAGACAGTAATATGCTTTTCTTTATCTTACTGAAGTCTCCTGCTTCTCTGATGTTTCTCCTGAGAAAAAGACCCCAGTGAGATCTATTCAGATTCATTTAAATGCACAGTACTCTTGACTTCTGAATAGGGATTTGAGGAGAACCATCCGAGACATGCAAGCTCACATTTGCTTGTTTTCATGTAGTTTTTCAGATTGAGTCTGAAGATGATTGTGTGTAGAGATGCAAGCGAATCTCCTCCAGACTGTGTGTGACTAAGGTTACATGTTTGTGGCTGACGCCACCTGTGCATTAGTCAGCTCTGACATCTCACGGATGCATGTGACAAGCTGATAGTGGTACGATAAACAGGAATGATGTAAAATCATCAGGGGTCGACGGGAATCGAGTCGCAAGTAGATCTGATGTGAGATGCAAGCATATTTCTTTTCTCCGCGCCCGTGAAATTCACCTTTCCGTGGGCTCAGTCTCTCGCCGTGAGAGCCGTAATGCTGTAAACTCCAGCAAACCTTCATGAATCATTTCATTTACAGGCCCGGTAATCCGTTACAGTAATAACTTCATCTCGAAGGGCATCATCCTTTCGTATCTCACTGTTTCCTGGGATAAATAGGCATGCGCTGATGGTATTGCCATCTGGATCTCTGCAAAATACCTTTTCTTAAGCACAGAATTTCAGGGCTCACTGCAAATAAATAAATAAAATAAAATAATAATTTTGTCTTGTTTTCTGGTAAAAATATCTAAGCGTCCTTAATACAATATACATATATTAGAGAAGCAAACTTGTTTGAAATAAGACTTGCTTTAAGAGAATATATTTTGAATTAAGTTTATTTTTCCTACCTCAGTGACAAAATGCTTTTTCTTGTCAGTGAGGTTAGAAAAAATAAAATAAAAGTCCAATTTAGGTAGAAACTTCATTCAAGATATATATTCTGAAAGCAAGAAAGCAAGCATTTATTGTTTTACACAATTTTGTTTTTCAAGTAAATTCTTATTTTTATGGATTTGTAGATGTTTTTACTGGAAAACAATGGTAAAGACAAAAATGCTGCTTAAGCAAAATTATTATTATTGTACATACAAGTAAAAGCATTTAGTCTACATAACTATTTATCCAATCTGCATTTTCAATTTTGCTTCTCGAGTAAATTATTGTTTTTAAGAGTTTTTAGATGGTTTGTAAAGGAAAACATATTGGTAAAGACAAAAATACTGGTTGAGAGATATTGTTATTATTATTAAAAATGTAAATGAAAATTATCTCTTTATTCTTAATGATTTATTCTACATATTCTATTTATCCAATCTGTATTTTCAATTGTGCTTCTCAAGTAAATTATTGTTTTTAAGGATTTTTAAATGGTTTATTACTACTATTATTATTATTTTGCAATGCTGCCAGAAAATATTTTACACAATTTTGTTTCCCATTTTTAAGGATTTTTAGATGGTTTTTAATGGAAACCATATTGATAAAGACAGAAATAATAATAATTAGTATTATTATTGCTGTTATTATTACTTATATGCAGTGCTGCCAGAAAACAATTTTATCAGGCAAAACATGAACAATGACCTTAAAGTGAAAGCATTTATTCGAACCATTTATCCATGCTATATTTTCTACCAAACAAAGAGACAGTGAAAAATGGCATTGAAGACATGCTAAAGGGAGATTCGCTGTTTCCTTGAGCATCACTAAATTATCCTGCCAATGTGAAGCATAATGCAGCATCCTTCCAGACTTTATATACTGCTTTATGTGCAAATGTTTTTCTCTGTGTAGGATTTATCCAAGATATTAGTGAGATGGTTAGCGCATTAGAAGTAAATGTATGTGTAGAAATAGTAAAGAAGCCTTTATGGATACATATATGTGAATGTTTAAACTAAGGGAAAGTTCACTCAAAAATGAACGTTCTGCCATCATTTACTCAGACCTATATGGGCATAAGAATGAGTAAATAATGACCAAATGTTTATTTTTGTGTGCAATAGTCAAACATGTCGTTTTAAGCCTTGAAGGTCATATGTGTGATAGGGGGTCCATTAACCTGTTTCTCACTGATGCTCTTTTATTCTGTCTTCTACTATTTTCCAACTGTTTTCCACTCATTTCTGGCTCGTTTCTTCTTGATTTGCATTTGGATCATTCTTCTTTTGTGTTTTCCAACTGATCGGACGCTTTGGTTTTCTCTCACACACCCCTCTTCTCCCCGTTTCCCCTCACACTTCTTCCCCTCCATGGTTCCCTCTTCCTCTCCAGCTGGGTTTGTGAAGTCGCCAATGTCAGAGATAAAGCTCACAGGAGACGCCTTTGAGCTGTACTGCGACGTGGTGGGTAACCCCGTGCCGGAGATCCAGTGGTGGTATGCCGATATTAACAGGGCGGACTCCTTCAAGCAGCTGTGGGACGGTGCCCGCAAGCGACGGGTGTCCATCAACACGGCGTACGGTGCCAACGGTGTGAGCGTGCTGGCCATCTCCCGCCTCACGCTGGAGGACGCCGGGATCTACGAGTGCCGGGCCAGCAACGACCCACGCCGCAACGACCTTCGCCAAAACCCGGCCATCACCTGGATCCGAACGCAAGCCACCATATCCGTGCTGCAGAGTGAGTGCTCTATGTACTGTAGTAGCTAGATGCTCAAGTGTCCTACTGCGTCCCCTGTGCACAAGCAGCTACGCACTAGGGCTGGGCGGCGTGGTTTTTATATTGCGTTTATACGTGTAGTGCGATTTGATTTTAATGGGAGTGATTTAGTTTTTGACATGTCATTCTGCATGCAGCTATAATGATACTGAATACAGCTGATGTGCATCATGTGTGTTAGGGATGCACCGAATGTTTGGTAACCGAAATTATTTGGCCGAAAATAGCAAAAAAAAGCTTTCGGTGTTCGGCCGAATAAGCGAAAAAGACCGAATAAACTGTACCGAACAATGATGTGACGCGATCAAAAAGCAACCAGCGTAGAGTGAGAGGCACAATGCAACAAACATGTCAGCAGTGTGGAAGCATTTAAAACTGTCTGAGAAAGACGCAAAAATCATTACAAACACCAACAGCGAGAGACTGTTTAGGACTGCATCGCATGTCTTCAATGAGAAGAGGAAGGGGTGATTGTTGCTGGTTACTGTATGATAATTGAAATCGCGAAATGGCCTTAAACAATTAAATAAACTGCAGAACGTCATGTTTTCGAATACTCGCACGCATTGCATTCTGACAGCGCTGCATGAACTCGCGGTGCTATCTGCTCGTTAGCCAGGGTTCAAAGTCCAAACCGCGAGGGAAATCTGAGCTGTAACAGTGTACTCAGTTGCTCAGTCACATTTTTATGATTTTTTTTGCTGTTGTCTTCCTGCGCGTTTCCGCCAGAATAAAAGTTGAGAAAAAGCAATAACTCCATAAACAATCATAAATGTTAGTATTGTAATTTTACTGTTGTTCTGTAAAATAAAATAAAAAGTAAGACAATAATAATGATAATAATTTCAACAGCTCTGTTAATACATTTATTATAACATTCACAGATAGTGTTCAAATTGGGATCTGTAATGTTTTCTAATGTTTTAAAAGAAGGCTCTTCTGCTCAGCAAGGCTGCTTTTAATTGTACAGTTAAAAATACATGCCTGATTCAAGAAGGGGGTCTGATGGCCAAAAAAATATTATTTTACTAACTTATTAATTTTAAGTTAAATTGTGCTTTGTTGGTATAATAATGTCTGCTAGAATGTTAACAAATGTTCAGTGTTAAATACTTTTAAATTGTTGTTTTGTAATAGATTTTTTCTTTGAAAAGCAAGACAAAACAGTAAAAAGCACATTTTGGCTATTTAATTTGTGCAGTGGTGAAAAAAACTGGCAAAATACATGAGGGAAAAAAAAAACTCAAAACCTTGTTCTGTATTCGGCCCAGTATTTCATTTTGTTCGGTTTCGGCTTCGGCCAAGAATTTTCATTTCGGTGCATCCCTAATGTGTGTGCATCATTCTGAAATGAACTGAGAATGCATTTAAAATACCATTCAATTTCAGAATTTGAATCGAGGAACTGGAATTGCATTTGAACAAGAATAGAATTTTTAGACTGCACAAGGGTTACACTGTGGTCCTTAGAGGACAAAAACGTGTCAAAAAAATGGTCATAAAAATATTATATATTCATATTTTGTCTGCTTTCATTGACATTGACACTGACATGAAATTGGCATTTTTTGTATCTAGTGTAAAATCGATTTCTGAAAGAAAATAAGGGTGAAATATTAAAATTCCATTATTATTAAGTCTTTTTTTTTTTTTGGTGTAAATTTATGCTTTTTGCATTAACATCTGAAACGATAAAAAAGACAAATGTCACACAAGGGTTAAAAAAAAGTCTTGGGGTTTAAAGGTTAATTTCCCAGAATGCATCACTTTACATTGCACATTGAATTTCTTTATTTGTAAAATCCTCTTCTTGTCATTCCAATTCAAATTCTGGAATGCTGGGGTCAGTTCAGTTTGAATTCACACACATGAATGGAAATGAATTACCATAGCAATCAATGAATTCTGAATTTTGCACAACCCTGGTGTATTTCGACTGTTTTATGATTTCAAACGTTGCACATCTGCTCATATTTAGAGTGCATTTCTGTTTTACGATATTTACATATTCGTTTGCTATGAATATAATCTGATATTATGGTTTGCATCCATATAAAAACAGTAAAGAATCAAATGAGATGAAGCACCTTTCATTAGTAAAGTATTTAAATCACCGGATTATCCCAAAATAGATATTACCGCATGATTATGCAATACATAAAGCATATTCAGAGGGAATTTGCGGCAAAAATAACTAAATAATGTTTTCTGCTATAAAAAAAAGTCTTCTTTATGCAGCCCAGCCCTACTACAAACAAAGCAATCCCCCTTAGTTTATTTTTTTTTTTAATTGGGACAGCATTGTATTGATTCCTCTTGTATTTTTATTATGGCTTGACCTTGGTGTGTCCAAATGTCCCCCTTTCCTTCAGGCAGACTTTGAGGATTCCCACTGAATTCAATAGTCATTCAGCCCCTTTCCTCTCCTAATGCCCTTGAGCCTCTTGTTGTGGATGACCACAAGCCCAGACATATCCCTGCTCTCTGTCTGCCTCTCCTCCTCCTCCTCCTCCTCACTCCTTCCTCCCTCACCCTACATGCCGTCCATCCTGGCTGTTTCTGTGTTTCCTGTGTTGCTTGGGTTCTTTATTTTCATTTCATACGGACATGATTTACTCGGGAATCTTTTGCCTGTTTGTTTTTCAGTTTTGCGTTGCGTGGGTTGTTTTATTTACTTCAAAGCCCGACATTGTGTGCCCTGTGCAGAGCTTAAAGCCTAACGGCGCTTTGAAGTCATGCCGTGTTTTATCTGTGCATTTTGTCCTTGGAAAAGGGGGGATGGGACCAGGAAGAAGACACAAGGAAAAGGGGTCATTTCAGTTATACGGGCAATTCCTTATCTCAATATCTAAAAAAAAAAAAAAAAATCATAATCTTATCTCTGGTGTAAACCTGACCCGTGTGCATCCACAGCTGGAGAATGACCTTGTGCCTTCTTTGCATTTACTGTTTGCCTGTGATTCAGTAATGACATGATATTCCTCCCGCTCTGATCCCCAAACATAAACCAATCAGTCGGGTCTGATTCATTTGTGTGTGCTTAACTGAAGTTCAGGGATTACTGTCCATCAAGGGCTTGCTAAATTAAGTCAAATAACATGATATCATATTCTGTCATTACTGAGAGTCAGTGTTGTCATATTATATCCATGTGATACGGCATCATCACATGCATATACCAGGCTATACATGCCGAAGCGTATAGTTTGTCAACAGGACCATGTCCAGATTGATGGTGGTCTTGTCGAGCTTCTCGTGTGCTGAGGCTGTAGACTGTAGTGAAAACCTCCCAAACCTGCAAAGCTCATTTTAATATTTATTAGAGATGCACCGATGTATCGGCAATTATCTGTTTAAAAACAGCCGATGATCAGAGCTGATTCTGTCCTGTCAATCAAAAGCTCTCAAATTGTCCATTTTATCACAAAAAAATGTAAGAGTCTCTTCTACTTTAATACTAGTTATAGCATGAAATTAACATACAAGAGCATCAGAAGGTGTTGAAAGATACAGTACAACTTACTGAAATGAATCAGGTCTCATGTAATCGCTCAGACAGAGTTTCAGCCATGGAAAGATGCCAATAAAATTGCTTATGAATGATATGTCACTTAATGCATTCACCTCAGGAAAGATAACCAGTGTTTACAGTTGGTTAATGAGCTATAAAAACAACAGAGAGGAGATTATTTACTGTTAATTATATATGTATGTTCGAATAAATCTTTTTATGAAATTGAGTTGAGTACAAACATTTCAGTTTTTGAGTGTGATTATTATATCCAATGTTGGGTAAGTAATTACTAGCTACTAATTAGATCTTCAACAGTGTAATTAAATTACTCTCTCCAAAAAGTGTTGCATTACTTATTACTAATTACTTTTTAAATCCCAGGCCAACCTCAGCCAGTTGAACAATGCAAGGATTTAAATTACAGAAGAATTAAGAGTAATCCCTTACTTTACTTTTTCTGTACATAATTACAGTAATTAATTATTTAGTAATGCAGTACATCCAACACTGACTATATCTGATAATAAATTGCATTTGGATGTAATAGTTTGAGCTCTGCTGTTAATTTTAACCTTTAAGATTATAATAATGTACCAAAATGAGAGAGATCACTGTACTGTTTACGGCATTAGTTGGAAGAGTTTTTTTTTTTCTTAAAGGGATAGTCCACCCTAAAATGAAAGATCTATCATCATTTACTCACTTGTTCCAAATCTGTATGAATTTCTTTCTTCTGTTTTGAAGAATGTTGGTTACCAAACAGCTGATGGTAGCCATTAACCTCCAAAAAAAAATTCTATGGAAGTCAATGGCTTCCAGCAACTACTAGTTTGGTTACCAACATTCTTCAAAATATCTTCTTTTATGTTCAACAGAAGAAAGAAACTCATACAGGTCTGGAACAACATGAGGGTGAGTAAATGATGACAGAATTGTCCTTTTTGGGTGGACTGTTCCTTTAAGAAAGGGATATTGATATCGGCAGATGTCATTCTGAATAATCGGCTCTTGGTATTGGCAGAGAAATTTAGTATCGGTGCATCACTAATATTTATATTTTCACCCCAAACGTCTCTTCACAGTTTTCCTTGCCAAACTCCTCATCGGTGACTGATGATTGTGAGCAGGACCGATTGATTGACCATTAAACTCTCTCCTCTTAGCAGGTGACCTCCAGATGACCTTCGGCAGGATCTCCAGACGTTCTCGTAGCCGTCCAGACAGATAGTGTGTAGGTGAGGGTAAGCAATCTGATGCCAGCCAAGAGAGAAAGAGAGAGAATACTAGCAATAACGTTCCCCTCGGCTAAACCAAACTGCTGATGAAGGTGTAAGGAATGCTAATTGGAGGATGATCCCGAGCACCTCCCAGCAGAGCAGGAATAATATCTGGAGGTTTACTGTACAAACCAATCACAGGGTGATTATGCCTCGCCCTGCTTTTTCCAACTGTGTGCTGCGGTTGCTACGGTAGAGATTCACACACCCGGACGCTTCGCTCAGTGATTAAAGTCTGTGCGTTTAAATTAAAAGCTTATTAAATGAGGATAAAAAGTAGTGATGTTTTGTTATTTGAGCCCGTAGTAGTCCCAGAAACAATCTGCAGACTTGCCATGCTTCCGTCCTAATTTTGATGGAAAATCTATGGAATATATTTTAATATTTAAACAGTTAATATGATAAAATGTGTTAAATGGAGAAAAATTCACTCCAAAAAATATTTAGACATAAATTTAAGAATTTGAATTGCATATAAAATTTCCATCCTTCTGAATTATACAGTTTAAACATAAACATGTCAGATTTCTGTAGTACTAATAACCTGTTTTAAATACACAATAACCAGCTTTATATGTTTATCAATAAATTCAATTGGATTCAAACTCACACATTTTAACTAATTGAATATTAGTAGTTGCTCCACAGCTAGTCATATTTGTTCATATTTGTAAATGAATAAGTTTAATTCTTTTTAAACAGATGCTATTTGAATATATAATTATTTAAATAAAATCAAATTGATGCAAATAGTTAATATTAAACTATGCCATGATTTTTTGAATGGAGAAACCAGTATGACTGATACCTTAAATTCAATGTATTAGTTTGTTTATTTTAAAACAAACTAATAATGTTAATGTTAATTCAAATGGCATGATGTAATTCAAATACATAAATACAATTTTTTGTGTGTTTTATTGATAGCTTAAAGCATCATTATTTGGCCGTAATATTTCATAAATAAGGACGTGTAGAACTTGCATGACAGGCATTTGCAGATATTTTATTTTGACTGTCCTTTAGACAATAAATGATTGAAACAGTAAAACATTACTACTGGATATAAATTTTGGCCACTGATATATGCCATAAAATGCCAAGAGAAAATAAGCTGAACAGAAACGGAACTGTTATTCGAAACTTTGCAGCTTGCACATGAAATGATCCAAGTTGAACTGGATTTAATGGAAACTGCTTGATGGATGATTTTGCTGTAAAAGCGTCCTCGTGTACAATTGATGAGGCTCGTAATATGGTCTGAACAAAACTGCATGTTCACTTTTGATTCTTGATCGTCTGCAGGTGCAAATTCAGTGACTATTTTATGAAATGTGTCACAATAGAAGAAATTGCAAGCCATTTTGTCCCATTTCAGGCAAGTATGGAGGTGTATATGCTCTTAAAGGGATAATTCACCCAAAAATGAAAAATCATCATTTATGTGTCTTTTCAAACCTGAATGACTTCTGTGGAAATCAAATTGATTTAAAGACGAATGTCCAAGCTTTTCTAGTCCACAGCTGTTCTCACATGCTGTGGCTTCAAATATAGATTTTTGTGGACTTTCATGATGTTTTATGGTGTTTTGGAGCTTGGTGGTCGCTGCTTCCTCTCCAATTGCATTGTATGAAAAAAGCAGCTCACTGCAAACATCTTGTTTCACAGGAGAAAGAAAGCTTTGAAATGATGTGAAGGTGAATAAATGATGACAGGATCTTTATCTTTGGGTGAATTTTCTTTTTAAGCATCAAGATAATCTATAAATGGACATGTTAAACTTCCTATTGCCAAAACTAAATGAATTAATATGGTGTCTCCATTCCCCACACAGGAACGCATTCAGGAAGGTCTGAAGGAAACATGAATGTCCATTAAGCACATAATGTTTTATTCACTAATTGTCCAGGATTTTGTCTTCATTTCAGAGCCACGAATCAATGCTTCTGATCAGGAGATTTTGCAGCCTAAAAGCGTGCAGGAGTTGCCCATCACCCTTCAGTGTAACCTCACTAACTCACACAGCACCCACCGGGAGACCTTCTGGATGAAGAACGGAAAGGAGATTTCCAAAACAAGGACAGAGCACAAACACACCGAGTTCAAGTGAGATTTCAACGTGAAACCAGTTTATTGGTGCTTATCATTGATGTTAAAGAAATTCTTTTTTCTTTTTTTTCTCTGTGACATGCTGTCTGTTAATCATTTCAACTCGTTCCTCACATTATAAAATCGAGCAGGAACCATGTTGATCGATTAAGAAAGCCCAATATCTCAGCAGGCAGCACTGCAAATAAATGTTTAATATATGTATTCTGTATTCCAGGCCTGTTAATCTGCACTGCACTGCTTAGTCTGTCTGACAGGTGGATGGATCTCATGAAAATGTCATATTTCACCCCAAAATCAAATAGAAAGCAAAATAAATTATATTGTGACTTTGCAAAGAGTTAAATTTTTAATGTTAATTAGATTTTTTTTTGTCTGTAACCTAACTGTTATTCCCATTATTCTTGATTGTGATCTCTCAAAAATACTATATATATATATATATTGTGTGTGTGTGTGTGTGTGTGTGTTTATTTATTTATTGTATTTTATTCTATTGTTTAATTCCATAATTATATTATTATTATATATTAATGTATTTTATTCTATTATACATACATATA
>NW_015537936.1:729467-737108 GCF_001515605.1 Sinocyclocheilus anshuiensis | reverse complement strand
ATTATTAAAAAAACATTTTTTACAGGACAGTTATGAAAATCATGGCACAAAAAATGAAAATATCAAAATGCAAAAATCAGTGGTTCCTAAACCAGACTTCATTTGAATTTAATCAAAACATAATTTATATGTTTAATTATTTGGATTTGAGAATCTGATTTCTCAATGTCTTGTTATTTATTTCTTTGACTTTGGGGTGAAATTTCAGAAGAAGCTTTGTTTCAAACTGTATTTCAGGTACCTGTGAAGTCTGTAATATGGAGCTCTTCTGAGATGAGGATTTTAGTGTAGCAATCGCAGGAATCTCTGAGGACAATCAGGATGCTCAAGCACAAAATCTCTTTAGTAAGACGTCTGATCAGAGCGAAACCCCCCACCAGAGCTTTCAGAAAGTCTCGTCAGCCGGCCAAGAGTGATGTGGCGCAGGGCGATCTGCTGTCAGACTGCATGTCACAGGCTCCGCAGAGACGCTTGCACTCAGAACAGACAGCTCTAGCTCTGCGCAATCAAGCTCCCAAAGCACATCTCCACACAGCCTGAAAAATGCTTTCTCAAAATGTTGTCATAATAGGTTTCTCTGTCTGATGATTAATAATGTAGTGTCTTTTCAGTGATTAATATCAGCTCTTAAAGCAAAGGCTCACACAAAAATGCTTTCATGTCATTCCAAACCTTATTTTTCATTTGCTCTTTGCTTCACAGGTTTATAGTGAAAACATTTAAACTCAAAAAAGACATTTATGTATGCATGCATGTATATAAGAACTATAACGACGTATATTATATGTTAAGCCCTCTGAAGTCATATGAAATATGTGATAAGACAGAAACTGAAGTAATTAATTGCTGAAACTATATATATTCAGGATTAGTGGCGTTTTGTAGCCTTTTATATGAATGAAATTAAGATTTCTATGGAAGCTTGTTTCTACCATGGGATAAAAAAATGACAACGTAATTGCAGCTTTTTAATCTCAAAATTCTGAAATTTTGAGTTTATCTTATCTGAATTTTTTCTTGCAACTTTGAGAAAACAAAATCAGAATTGCAAGATATAAATGCAGATTTGGAAGATATTAATTTGCAATTGTGAAAAAAAGTACTGTGAGATAAAATGTCGCAATTAATGTTTTATTTTTATTTTTTTCGTGACTGAAACAAAAATAATTAGAACTGCACAGAATTGTGAGAAATTCAGAATTTATATCTTGCAATTCTGGAAAAAAAAAGTTGTGAGAAACTCAGAACTGCAAGAAAAATGTGAGATGTAAGACAAAAAGTGAGATATGTGAGAAGTTGCAATTGTTTTTACATTTTATGATGGAAACAAAGTCAGAACTGCAAGACATCTGATTGGCAAGATTTGAAATGCAAGAAAGAAGTCAGAATTCTGTGAACCTTGTTTCTGGTCCTGCATTTACTGTAACAGTAGAGCATGATGCTTGCAACACCAGGGTCATGGGTTTGATTCCCAGGGAATGCATGCATTGATGTAAACCTTGAATGCAATGTAAAGGTATCTGCCAAATGACATAAATGTAAATGTTCCTCACACAAAGATGCTGTATGGCTTCAGGAGACATGAAATATTGTGCAAGCAATATAAGCTTATATGGGAGAAAACGAATTCTTCAGATTTGGATTGTTTCGCTGAATAAATAAAACAGCATACAGGTTTGCAGTGACATGAGGGGGAGTAAACATGGCATTTTCAGTTTTTGGTGAACTGTTCCTTTAACAGTTTTGTGAAGATGTTCTAGTTTTGAGCTGGCAGTGATTTGTGTTTCTTGTTTTGTAGGTTAAGTAAACCGAGGACAGACGATTCGGGTGAATACATGTGCGTCTACACCTTTAAGTCTGCTCCCAATGCCAACGCTTCCATTGAGGTCAAAGGTAGGAAAACCTTTCACAAAAATCATTAACATACTGTTAACACCATCCAAACGCTGTTGCCATCCAGTAGAGACCTAACCTGTGTTATAATTAGGTATTGTTTGGAGTGTAATTAGCCTCTCTTCACCTTAAAATAAACTCAGTGGAGAGCAGCAGTTTGCCGGAGTGAATCCAGACAGTCACGTCCTGAAGTCTCACTGTGGCTGAAGACGGCGATTGCGTCTCGTTAGCGTTTGTCCGCGCGGTGGGTGGCGTAGTGACACCCGGATAGCTGCTGTCACTCATAATCAGGCCAGCCATCCGGCCTGGACTTCATAACGACTCAGACGTGCTGCGACTGGATATTTCAGACGCTAAATGAAAAGCACTCAAAAGTGGAAGGAAAAAAAATGAGACGAATGACAATCTTTTAGTTTTTAAATTTTTACTTTTTTTGTGTGTGTGTGTGTTTCTCATTAGATTCTAATTACTGTAATACAATAATTTCATATATTATTCATATGAAATTATTGTATTACATTTCATATATTATATTTCATATGATTTTAACTTATATACATTTTTATTTTATTTTAAATAAAATAAGCATAAATTAGTACATGACAAATATACCATATTTTTGCATATTACAATTTATTTGCAATTGATTTATTAATTATAAATTAATTTATATGTATATGTATAATTTATATGTATATATAACGTATATGTTTATTTATGATATTACAGTAAAAAACTAATTTAAAATAAATTAGCACCTGACAAATCAATATAACCATTCTTTTTTGAATATTGCAAAAATAGATTTTATTTATTGCAGTAAAAACCGTAATACTGTTTTTATTTATACTATTTTAATTTTATTTAATTTTTTTAATGTAATTTCATTTAAATAAGCATAAGTTAGTATAAATACTATTACAAAATAGATTTAATCGATTTATTTAATTAGTTATTTCTTACAGTTAAAAAAATACTATTTTAAATCATACATTTTTAATTTGGATTCATTTTAATTTAATTAAGCATAGACTAGTATTTGGCAGATAAGACATACCATTTTTGCATATTACAATTTTATTTATTTATATGACTTTATTTTATTGAAGTAAAAACACTCTAATGCCATGATTTTAACATTTTAATTGAATAATTCTTATATATTTTAATTTAAATAAGCATAAATTAGTACATGACAAATAAATATAGTATTGTTTCGTTGTTATTGTTGTCGTTTTGCATATTAAATGATATTTTTTAAATATTTTTTGTGGTGAAATATGATCCAGGCATGTCCTTGACTCGTTTTGAGGTTATTAGCTTGTTTTCTGGACAGTGGGAGCTACAGATGACACAAATAATGTTTGTATGTATATGAAGTGGATTGTGATCTCCACTAAAACAGTGGCAGCGTCGCTCGCAGCCACAAACCCCCGAGACTCGACACAGTCTGAGCTTGCCTGCGTTTCCTCGCAGTTAAGCCAATTTGTTTTGACACGGCCGTCAGACGCACTGAGCATGCCCGGACCGTTATGTCAAGGCTCTCTTTAAGCATTGCCTGGTTACGTAACACGCTGATGTCGCTGTCCGCTTTGGCCGGGCTTTTCTGCCCCGAGTCTGTGAGATGACAGCATTCAGCTCCCATGTGCCACAAGCTCCGTTCTGCTGCTAGAAACACGCGATGAGGAAGTGCAGCCCTCATCCTGACGTATTGTTCCTGTCCTGTTTCTATCTCTTTACATGCACAACTGGAGCCACAAGATGCCTTATGAGCTTATTCATATCAGTCTTGTTCAGGAATAAACGTGCAAGTATTTTGGTGAATATTTTTTTTTGTCTAATCATTTCACAAAGACCAGGGGTCTCATTTATAAAACTCTAGGTAGATTTCATCCTAAAAGTGTGTTTCAATCCTACAAATGTTTTCAGATTTATAAAAACATTCGTACGCCAGAACCTGCGCAAAAATCCTTTTATAAATCCCAGTCAGAGAAAGATTGTGCGTACGTGCATTTACACCCCGTCTCCTCCCCGAAATCACCATATATGGAGATTACAACGCCTAGTTTTACTATGCATGACCTCATCTGCATATCATTTCCATGCATATTCCCATCCACGTGACACCATGTTTAACACCGTCAAAGATAAAAGACATTAAGGAAATATGAGATACGGACTATAAATGCCATTTGTGCCATACATTAATTTTTATTTCTAAAAATCATCCAATATCCTTATGTTTTAGAATAAATATAGATAAAGATAAAAACAAAAATAAAAACTAAAACTGTTTAAAATAGTTATCAGATAAATATTTTAGAAACAGAGTTGATCTCATTCTTTAACACTGGCCAAATAGTAGCCTATTATATTATCATTGGTCCTATTCAATCCGGACAATAGACCGTTCGTCCACTGAATCCAGCAGTGTCCGCCATAATATCGAAGTAAGTGCGCACCACTGATCATTGTTCTCGCTAAAAAATATTTTCTCATAAGATGAGATCTGCACTTCAGTTTAAAGATGAATTATTGTGCACCTATAGCACTCCTCACTGTCAATAAGAGGAAAAGTGATCAAGCGCATTTACTACAAAGATGTCTAAATTCATATAATTTTGGTTTAAGTTCTGCGTAATGACTTTATGTAATTTCTGTCCTTATCTCCATATGAGTGGAATATTTAATGTAAATGTATATATCGACATCATTGTTTTTACTTCATTAATTTTCTCACTCAAGGAAAAAGCGTTCGTACGCATGGGTCAGAGTTTGCGTGCAGGTGCGCAAATTTTCCCGTCAAGTTTGTTTTTATAAATCCTGAATTTTGCGCAGGAAGTAGCGTATGCCTCTTTCAGGGCTGTTTTTGTGCGTACGCAACGGTTATAAATGAGGCCCCAGGTCACATTTTACCACAATTAACAAATTACATTAACAATTAAATATTGATTTATTTAAATTAACAATTAAATATTTATTCATTTATATTTATTTCTTTTGCAAAAAGAAAACGACACCTGTTTTTAGGACTATTACAATTATTTGTAATTTCCATTTTTCTCAAATGTGATTCTCATTTGATTTTCTTTACAGTAATTTTTTAATCATCAGTACATCAAATACTATAGTATACTATAGTTATGTACAATTTCTATACAATTTAAATAATGTATGATTTTTTTCTTTATGACACTAATATGAATGAGATTTCCTGAATTAACAGTATTTACAGTGAAAATATATGTATTAGCAATTACATTCTTAGAAATTATATTTTGACATATCTTGTTTTGTTGGGTTTTTTTTGCAAAAGAGAATGACACCTATTATTAGGACTTTTAAGAAATTTGTTTTTCCAGTGTTCTCAAAACTGATTCTCATTAGAAACAGATAACAGTAATACATTCATTTTCACTTAAAAAATAAATAAATGTATTACTGTTTTTAACGATCAAATACGAATATATATACTAATAATATATCAGTCTTTTTGTCTCCCTATACGTATATATATATTATTATATATATTATGAATATGATTTATTATATATAGTATGAAGTTCCATTTGTGATTTTTTTTTTCTTTCTGACACTAATAAGAATGAGATTTCCTGCATTAAGATTTTTTATAAATACAATTTAAATACAGAATTTACACAAATAACTAATCAGATGTTTTGCATTAAGGTAATTCAAATTTAAATGTGTTTAATAGTCATGAAAAGAAAAGAAGTAAAAATAGGATTCATTTTCTTTAAACAAAATATGTGTTATTGGTTTCTTTGATTTTGTGCTGAAATATGACCTGCACATGATCTGAGATTCACCCGAATACTAAAAAAAAAAGTCCTGAGGCCCAGTGACATGAGACAAAAATATCCCGTCTTGGATATCAGATGAACAAGAGGTTCTGTCGTCCTGTGGGAGTCGTTCAGGTTGAATGTGGCCCATCATGCAGTCTGTCTGTTCACCCCCAACCGCTCCAGTCTTTGGCACCTTCTCTCTCTCTCTCTGGTTTTGCACTCTCAGGCAACAGATGGAGGTTTGCGCGGTGGGTTGGGTTGGGATTAAGGCTCTGGATTCACTCCCAGTGTTTCTAATGGCAGGAGTTTACTGTCCACTATCGTAATCTGCCCTGTGCATGCATGTTTCAAGCTCTGCACTCCCAAGTCTTTTTAAACAGCAATATACTGTGATGTTTGTGCACAGTAATCACAGATCACTCTTCCATACCGTGGTAT
The DNA here is from genome assembly GCF_001515605.1 of Sinocyclocheilus anshuiensis. NCBI lineage: Eukaryota > Metazoa > Chordata > Actinopteri > Cypriniformes > Cyprinidae > Sinocyclocheilus > Sinocyclocheilus anshuiensis. The sequence continues at coordinate 730,971 of NW_015537936.1, read as the reverse complement.
AATCGAATTAAATCACATCAGGTGCGGTAAACCCCGGCCTGTACCTTTACGTGTGTTTACATTTAGTAAGGCATTATCAAGGACGGATGTCGGTGCACCATCTGTCGTGCGCGTGAGTCATTTTTACTCCATACATTGGCCCTGCATGAATTCCTGTCTCGATTGTGCTGTATATATTCCATCTGTCGCAGATTGCATTGGGCTTGGGTTACACAAGCTACTTCCTTTCATGGCAAACGAGAAGCCCTACAAACAGGGCCGTGCACAGACCTTTTGAGGGGCATGTGCTGAAACTGAAAAAGGGCACCCCCCACCCCCCCCTTAATGACAAATGAAATATATTTCATGTTTTTATAATTATATATATATATATATATATATATATATATATATATAAAAAAATGGAAATTATTCAGTTATACGTTATATACAGTTATACATACACTGTTTTTACAATCAAATACTAATATATACTACATTTATTACATACATTACAGTATAATAAATGATGTTGTGATTGGAAGGAGGCCGATTTCTTGTGTCTCAGAGACACTGAGTGCGTATAATGCCGAGCTAAGCTCAAAGTCTTTGAATAATGATTTGATTTGAGTGATCTGATCATAAAATGAATCACCTGAGATTAAACTTAGATGCTTTACCCCATATATAGCCACACACACTCACACTTACACATATGCATTGAAATACTCTCTCTTAGACACACGTTGTCACCTATCCCGTGACACACACACACACACACACACACACACTATCCTCAGAAGGCACGTGTGCACCATAATTAGAGCTGGTGATGTCAGCCAAATTCCAATCCACGCCTTCTCCATCCTACACGTTCACGCTCCGAGATTCGTTTCATCCTGCTTAATTGCACGGAGGGAATTATGATAGAGGGGGTGGAGTTATGAGGTTTACTGACAGTTTGAGCGGATCCAACAAGATTTAGTCACAAACTCTTTTTAATACCTTTCATTCGCTAAATATATTTGCAAAACAGACAGACAGACGTAAAGGGTGAACAATAGCATTGATTTATTGAAGAAGAACAAAAAAACAAACAAAAAAAAGGGCACTTCGGAGTGTAAGGACAAAAAGGGCATGTGCTCTGCACAGGTTGAGCCCTACCTGTGCACGTGCCTGCCTACAAATATAGCAGCGTAGAGGAGCTATCGGTATCCCGACACCGTTACCGATCTCTGCCCGGCATTGATCACACATTTCCGCTGGCGATCAGGATTTGAAAGTGTGCCAGACGATGGGGTGGAAAGAAGGGAGAAAGAGCCAAAGATTCACAAATGGCTCAGAGACGCTGTGAGAGAGAGAGAGGAGAATGCTGAGCTCACTCTCACTTCTCAAAATGTAATGTCTTATTTTGGATCATATTTCACAAGAAATCTAATTAACAAAAATTAGCTATATTTCATGTTTTCATAATTATATATATATATATATATATATATATATATATATATATAAAAAAATAGAA